>NC_138537.1:58191303-58201303 GCF_964234715.1 Podarcis melisellensis | reverse complement strand
TCTGTGTAGGCTCCCTGCACAAAGTGAAACCCTGATTTCCCACTGACTTCTTTTCACCAAGGCCTGAGTGTACAGGTTGCAGACTGCATACATAAATGCGTCTCTGGCCTCAGGTGGTTGCCTGTACAATCCACCCATCCACAATGGATCCAGTCTGTACTTGATGATTCACATGCAGTGGAGAGTGCATGAAGCCCTGAGCTTTGCTCTTGCACATTCTCACATATAGACACCATGTAGAGCCTACACCAGGGTAGCTAAACTGTGCAGGCCAAGGTTGGTTAATGTGGTGCTATCCATACATTGTTGGACTACAACATTCATTAGCCAACATGGCCAATGGTCAGGGCGTTGTAGTCAAATTAACTAAACCTGGCCTACACAGTGTGGGGCAGTTTGAGACTCAAATTAAATACTGAAAAAGTACCGAAGAACTGATGATATTACAAGAACTCTGTTTTGGGATGTTGAAGTACAGGCACTGTTCGTGGGCAGAACAGTGAGGTGCCGGCTTTCAGAAAATTACTGATAATCATAACTGCACTTGCTGCACTTATTTCCCATCGACTTGCGTAATTATTATAAAAATAAGTTGAGAAGCAGCAAATGTTGCAGAACTAGAAGCAGATGTTGGAAGTGATGGCATTAGCAATAGAATCACTTCTAGCCAGCCGTTCAGTTTCTGAACCTCTGCAAGATAAATTTCTGACACTGTGTCAGTAAGTGAGGAATGGGAGATTCAAGAAGATGGGAAGAAAATATTAATGCTCATCCCTTCAGGATGACGATTCTTTCTTTTTCTTTTCTAAATAATTTAAAGGAGAGGCTAGAGGCTCTGATGGCCTGTCTGAAAGAGCACTTATACCTAGTGACGCCCCCATGACCTCACTGCCCTAATCATCATCCACTGGAGGGAACTTAATAAGCTTTGACATTGGATATGTCTAAGGCTATTTGTGATGATCATAATAGCAGCGAACTATGACAAGCTAAGAACCCAAGTTGGCATGTCTAAATTCAGGCACCATCTCAAACTACTGCATCCACTCTAATATGCAATTGGTTGCCAACCTCTTAAAATCAACAGTGACACTATTGAACATGACACGGTCCTTTGAGTTTTCCTTTTGCTAAATGGGAAGAGAATAGTTAGTAAGGGGTTGTCTCAGAGAGAATTAATAGTGCTAAAGAACTTGTGGGAGCAGGAAGGAAAATGTGATGCTATTAATACATTTCTAGCCCTAGAAGTTTCCATTCCTCATTTCTGAGAGTGGTAAAGATTAAGAAGCAGAAGATTATACCAAGGTATAACCTACTTCTGCATGAGGTACATTAAAAATAAAATAAAATCACAATATAGGCTTGGATCCTAAGATAAGTTAACTTAAGGAAGTTCACAAGAGTGAAAAATTTTCGTCCCCTCTTCTCTCTTGCAGTTTTCACAGGAGGGTAGGGGTGGTGGTGGCTCTCTTGAACAATGTGAGATGGGGCTTGTGGGGAGAAAGTCATGAGAAACTTTCCTTCCATGAACTTCTGCAAACCAATTTACATTTGGATCCAAACTATATTGCAACTGGCATCTCTGAGGACATCATCTTCTGCACACTTATCTGGGAATAAGTCCCTCGAAACACAGTGGGACGTGCTCATAAGTAAACATGTTTGGGATTGGGCTGCCAGTGTGAAATAGCTTGGGCACGGTTTGCAGCAACATCCTCTCCAAAATAGCCGTACTCCACTGTAGTCATTACAGTACTTAGGGCCAGGTATATTAAAAACAACTTGGAGTCTCAGACTGTGATTTGATAAGGAGCCACATCATCTATGTTTGACTGAAGCAGCCTAGTGAGTCTTTCTCCTCCCCACCCTCTCAATCCTTCAAAAGCAGCTAGTTTTACCAGCGGTTTGCTCAGTAGCTTCTTCTCAGCGGCCTTGAACAGAGCAGGGAATATTGTTTCTTGAGAAGTCATATTCATTTGCTACAGCAGCACCACCTTATCTGCTTGCCTGTTACTTTGTACATAAGGTCACTATCCGGTCAAAGGTAAGCAGTAGTACATCAATCCCACAAGTTGCAATGGGATTGATTTAAGCACACACACTTAACTTGCTCATTGTACTAGTGGAACCTCATGTAAGGGCTGGGTTTCACCCTAGAAGCATGTGGTTTTCTACAGGAAATGCAGGACCTTTCTTGAACCACTCTATGATATCCTTTCAAAGGTCTCGAGTCCTGAGTTTATAGTCTGATGTTAATTTGACATAATTTAGATTCCTCTGAATACACACACACAAACACAAATATAAGATTAAAAAAAATATATCCATGCATCCAGATAAAGAGCTGTGAAATAATGGTCTTGCCCTTTTATTCCAGGAATGTGTTTACAAGGCCCAGTGGTTATTCTAATTCATATCAATGATTATGTGATCCTTACAGGTTAATTAATCTGAGACATGAAATAATATAGGATTGTATGGTGTGGATGCAGGAAACTCTTCATTTAATCATTCTTTGAAAATAAAGGCGGATAATTATGGCATGGACTGAACAGCCTACACTGGTCCTTTGTTCACCATGTCTAGGAGGGTAGATAAACATGGATAGGTAGGAACAGTGCTTTTTTTCCCTCTAAAGAAATGTTTAGGGGTACTCTCATTTTCCTACTCATATTGAAATACTGCCCCTCAATGAGGCCAAACTTAGATTCACAAAATGTTTAGGAGTATGCGTCCCCCCAGAAAAAAGCACCGAGTAGGAACCCTGTGGTTGAAGGGAGCCAGAAAAGTTCCTCAGCCCTGGTCTACACTGACTGGAAGTGGTTCTTGGGGCTTTCAGGAATGAGTTTCTCCCAGCCACAGTTATCCACAGTTGTCACAGTTATCCAAAGAACAGTAGGGGCAACCAAATAAACCATAACTGTAACTTCCATGTGTTTAAGCTTTGAGACATGCATATCCTATAGGCAGGATACTGTTGAGTGTTGAACATGCAAAGTAGATGTTCTACCATTGAGCCACAGCCCTTCATTGAGTCTTTGGACATGAGGAAAGGGATAAACACCCTTTCATACACACCATGTTCCAGAGGAAAATCACTCTGATTCCTGCTATTTATTTTATTTTATTTTTAACATAACTGCAAGTGGTTTGTCATATCTAGATTTCCCTGAATGTGATACAGGTAAGAATCAGGTTGTATTCTACACAGACAAAACATCCAACTGAAATAAAGGCACTGTTTCCGTTTAGATCGTTGATTTGCATTTAGCCTCTCTGATTGGTGACATTTGTGTGGAAGAAGAAATGCAGGAGAGGCATCTGTAATGCATAAGCAGCTCTGGGCAGAGATTTCATGCCAACATTACCAGCCCAGTTGAGGCAAGAACTGTGTTGCTGTTGCCCGTGTGTGAAACTGTCCCAAGCTCCTATTCTAAATCTCACTTTGGGAAGATTCCCGCTGAAGATTAGGAAATCTCGCCGTTTTCTTCGACTAGTTCTGGTAAATATCACAGCTCAGCATGGTGGACCTGGGCCATTATGTATAATCCATTCAGCTGATTTTGAACATGGAGCAATATTTTACTTCTAACAAGCAAACAAAGGAAAAGCCTTCTGTCCCACTATTAAATGCTTCTCAACAGGTGGGCTTTCTCAAAGCCAGGCTCTTTATGAGTGATTTCCCCGCACCCCTTCCAGTTGATGATGTGAGGAATAAAATTTTACTTTCCATCCCAAATATATCCTGCATTGTGTTGAGAAACAGTACTGGAGAGACTAAATGAAATTTCCCTTAATCAAAACAACACTATTCCAAGAACCCTTTCAAGGGAAGTAAAACCTATGCAGCAGAACAGGGCTCTTAAAATAGACCAGGCATGTTGTGTTACTAATAGCAAATACTATAATAACAACAGACTGCTAGGCTAGAATGTGATCTTTGAAGGATGTCTGTCAAATGCTTGGTCTTATTTTATACCCCTTCCTTTTTTTAAAAAAAGAAAAATAATAAGGGGGGGGGGAACAATGCCATCTTCCCGAAAGGAAATAAGTAATAAAATCTCAAACAGGATTTCCTATTCATAATTTTCCCATTCTTATCCTAACAGCTAGGGGTAGACAACCAAAGCCACTTTAAACAGCAGTTTTAGAACACTGAAATCTTAATGTGCGTCTCCCCCTCCAAATAGTGCTAATATGCCTTTAAAGTACATTTGTAGTCCCCCCTTTCCAATTTCCACATAGGCTTTACGCAAAAGGTTTGGATTTTGTGTGGGATGATGTAAAGCAACTCCATGACAAAGTATCCAAGTATATTTATAAAACACCCTGTTGACTCCCCACCTCTCCAATCTGAGCTATTACATTTTTAATTAATAGATTTCCACCACTTCAATCCTCCACCCCCTCCTTTTTAACAAATGTTGTGTTTTACTGCCAGCATGATCTCACTGCTTTACAGTATCGATAAATGAAGGCACACCTGCACTATAAAATGGTCTTTATATGAAGCAGGGCCATTCATGTTTTTATAGCCCATTTTTCACCCATTGTTCTTGGGTCATGTCATAGGTGTGTTGTAATGTGTTGCGGACCTGGGCGGCTTGAAGATCAGCTTAACAAGATTGCCTAATTTCACCAACTTTAGAGCCAAAATCTGGCCTGAAAAAATGCAGAACTAATATCCCAATAGGCATGCTAATATGATGTCACTTCCTTGGAATTGTCCAAGACAAACATCTATTTCCAGATCACTTGCACTTACAACATGAATTCTACCTCATTTTTTATCCCTTTACTTACTATTCATGACCCGACCCCCCCAATCGCCCTGGCCCTGCTTTCTAACAAATATAATACTAACCTGGTGAATGTCTGAACTTTCCTGGCTCTTTGTAAAGTTCGTAGGTTTTATGATGTTGGTTCATATAGTATAACAAGGTTCATTCCAAATGTAATGATGTTTTTGGAGACGGCAAACCTATAAGCCTCTTTTAAAAAGCTTTTGCATTCTGCTATATGCGCGCACACACAATAGTTTCATACAAGCTCCTATTACCTAATTAGGAAGGGGAAGAAAAGATTGCTTTTCATATATACTTGGAAGACTTTTTGAACTGAAAAAGAGAACAACATGGTTTTGCTATTTTATTTATTAATTTCCTATTACTCAAGGGCTCATAAAGATAGGGACTAGTAACTCTGGCAAGAGCCAAGTGGAATACAGGAAGTCATTTTATCATCATGTAGGATTGCCAGTACATTTTAAGCCAGAGTTACATCATGTTTTCTCATGAAAGATGAAGTTCCATTTTTTTGAATTAAAAAACAACAACTGCTCCTTTAGGCAGATAAGAGACATATCCAAAATGATTTTTAAGGAGGCTTGAATAATTTGATCTTTGCATATTCCTGCATACATCTCTTGGATTAATTCATGGAGCAGAAGTTAGCTATCCACTGGATTCCATATAGCTCTGAAAGTTGTAGCAATGTTCTTGGTGGGTGTGTGTGTAAGAAAACTCAAGCTAAATATATATTTTGAGAGAGACCAGATATTTAAATACATTATATAGTATATTTTTAAATATTTATTTTGAGATGATTTTTGAAAAAAAATTTTTATATAAAATGTAACACAAAAGGAACAAATAAATAAAAAGAAACATATTTTTGATTACTTGCAGCAGGAGTATTTTTTAAAAAAACTATTTGTAGGTTAATACGGAAATGGAACAGACCGATGAGTAAAGACATGTGAAAGTGATATAAACTGGAAATAGATACACCCATCCCCAGATGAAATAGGCAGAAATAAGACAGGCAGGAATAAGTGGACTTCTGAATATTTATTTGTTATTTATTAGACATCTCATAAAATTAATTCTCTAGGTGATCGACAGTGCGTTAAATATAAAGATATAAATATAAGGATTACAAACACCCAAATAAATCAACTGAGCACTCAAATCTAAAACTAGTATAAAAGCCTAAAACAAACACCAGACACAAGCAAGCATTGTTGCAATCCAGTGGTCCCTGGGAGGTCATTCTAAGAGCTATAGGTTCTATTGTATTGTTACCCACCACCCCAATCTCTGAGAAGTGCCAGATTCCAGGTGCTTACTTAGGGTTTGTGTTCCCTTTTGGAAATGAGTCACAGAGGAGACTGTGGTGTCTTTATGATATATGGTTAATTTACACGCATATACAACCTGAGCCTGTGGTGGGGAGGCTCGAAGCATTAACAATCCAATAAATTCTTGCTTCTTCCATGGCTGTGGCCCTGGATCCAAACAGAAATCTTCCATGACTCTTGATAACCCTGTGTTCAGTTTGCTGCTTTTAACAAACTGCCACTTTCCCCTCCAGCTTGTTGATGCTTACAGCCTACAACTTTTTTTCCTCCAGCCCACATCCTCCTCCAACTGCAATCCTTAGACTTAACTCAGCTTTGTCTCTTCCAATTATCCCTCTACTGAAGGAGGGGCTCACCCCATCTGTCATGAGGCACAGAGTATTTGTTTTCCCGATCACCCATTACTTTCCCTTTGTTTTCCATAATGGCTCTTCTCCCAGGCGATTTCCTGAACAGGAAATTGGTTACCCTGTATTTTAACACTTAGCTAAATCCCGCATCTGGCAGCCCATTTTAATACTCCAGGCACTGAGTAGACCCAGGAATTTAGGGGAGAATCTTGCACCCATAAATTTGTGGGAGTCAAGGCACCCACAAAGTCATAACAGTACATTTCTCTGAGGGAAGAAAGATAGAGAAAGGGGTTGCGTCCTTGGAGAGGAAGAGTTGATGTCAGATGTCTCCTCTGTGAGCCTGTGATAGTTAGCTTACTTTTTAAGGTGCTTGAAGGGTGTTTGCGAGTGTTTCATTATTTCATTCTACAGATGACCATACCAGAGATCTATCCACACTCTGCAGCTAGCACCACACTTCACTTCAGCAATGGCTGGAGGATTACAGGATCACCATTCCTGCTTTATATAGGCTAGTCAAGAGTGTGGGTTAATCACAAAATCCAAAGCTCAGAATTGGCAAGCTGGGAGGAACTGTAGGGTAGCAGAAGAGGCTCATTGTGTTTGCAGGGAGGTGAGATGAGGGGTCAAATGACCCAGGGCCCACAAAAACCTAGAGTCATCCTTTCTATGCAGCTTTCTATGCAGCAACAACAACGATGATGCTGGCCATTTGACTGGGTTGCCCCAGCCACTCCAGGTATAATCTCTCCTAAAATTTGCTATTTGGGGGCCACACAGTCCCAGAAGCAGCTGGTGAGTTCATGAATTGACAAAGCTGCAAGTTTAAGAATCATTTCCTTTCACACAACAGGAATGGATAGCACTAATAATGAAAAGAGTACTTTTATGATCTTCCCTCTGAGGAACATCAAGTATTTTCTACACACCCAAGGACAGGAGGAATGGCTTACAGGTAAGACAGTATTAAGTATTACAAGTTGAGCCTTCACACACTCGGGTAAAAATTAAGCCATACCAGATGGACTGAATTCATGTATTTTTTAGGGGGATACACATATAAACCACTGCAATCAATCAATTAATCAAATGTGAAAAAATAAAAGAACTTACTTTATGTGCCATATCTCAGCCCCAGGATCTGCAACTGGCATTTTTGGGCAGGTGTTGAGGATCTATATATGCTGAAACCTGATCTGGATCAGGCCCATTTGCCGGCCTGTGAGCTTTACCTAGCAGTGGACTGTTGTGAGCCTCTCAGCATTTTAAATTTCTTGCAATGCTCTGAAACATCTCCATGCCACAGCTTCGTGGGAATGGTGTGCGGAACGTAGTCTCCCACTGCAGAGTTCATCTTTGCTTTCCTGCTGAGCTCACCACCACCACCACATTGTGGGAAACACAGAAATCATGGGTGCCACTAAATGACACTTTGACTTGCCACAGCTCAGTCCTGGAAATGTGAAGTAATAACTACAGACCATTCACACAACCCGCCAGGCACCATTATGGTACTTCCCCTGTCAATGGCTAAAACTAATAAGCTGGTGAGGTCATCTCTCGTTTCAGTCCTTCCTCTTATGCTTTAGTTAGTGAGGACTCCACACTTTGGAGAATAACAGCAGAACCACCACTGAATTTACTCCAATCAGCAACTACTTTTCCCCCTAGATGCCCTGATCTAGAACTGCTCTTCCTTGTGTTTGGAGCAAAGGGTACTGGATGAGCACAGGACCCCCTTAATGACCTGCCAATGACGCCTGTCAACAGTGACAACCCTTTTTTGTCATCTATTTTGGAAACTGAAGGCACTTCTCAAGGGTCTGGAACCTCTTGCTGCTGACCCCCTAAGGTACAATATGGTTCCCTCTGAATAACTGCACTGCCTCCAGTATCTGCTGCTGGAGAGCACTGATTCCATTTTCAGAATCCCATCTGGGATCCCATGGGCTCTGAATAATAGCTTCAGTTAAATGAGTGTGTCTTGAGGTCTCATTCAGATATACTAGTAGCGGGGTGGGAACTGCTCCCCCTGGCTGCTTCCAATGCTACTTTGGTAACGTAAGAAAAGGGAAATCAGGTGGAAGGGGTGCGGTCCTGTTGGAAGAAAGCTGCCTTATGCCAGGCCAGCCTCTTTGTCCATTTATCCCGGTAATGTCTGCTCTGACTGGCAGCATCTCTCTATGGTCTCAGGCAGAGAAAGTACTGTATTTCTTCTGTTACAGGAATCTCCCCCTTTTAATTAGAGGTGCTAGGGATTGTTTCTGGGAACACTGTATTGAATTGAAATTGAAATACTTTATTGTCACTTGTACAACTTGTGTACAGTGAGATTACATGAGCACACCCCACTCAGCTCTCTTAGTCTTAATTCCCCTTGTTTACTGACGCACAACCACCACACCCAAAAGTCAGTTGTCCTGTTGTTATCTTTTCATTCAACAACCTAACAGCCCATGGATAGAAGCTGTTCTTTACCCTGTTGGTGCAACTAATCATGTTTCTATATCTTTGTGCATGCAAAGTACATACTCCACTGCTGAGCACTGTGCCATAATCTGATTCCTCCCATATGTTTCTTCCAGAAATGGAATTAGAAGGTGACACAAGACTCTTAATCCCAGGGTTGTGGGTTCAAGTCCCACATTGGACAAAGGATTTCTGCATTGCAGGGGGTTGGACTAGATGACCCTTGTGGTCCCTTGCAACTTCTATGATTCTGTGATTACTGGGTTACAGGAATGCTAGTGGGAAAAGCTACCACAGTTAAGTAGAAATCACATTTGAAAGCCCAATATGAATTTTTGGGTGGGGTCTTTCAAGGGAACATTGACACAGTTCTTGGAAGTTTGGTATATTATTAAATAACACAGACAGACACAGGCATGCCATCATGTAGCTATCGTTTTTATAATATATTTTTGGAAGTAAAAATGTTTAATGACGAAACAAGATACCCGTAATTACAGATAAATTGGATATAAAACAACACTGGGTTGCCTACTGGAAGAATTTTAAGAAGGCAAAAAGTTAACAGAATTGATTCAAAAGGGGATTGGCCTTCTGAATGTGCCTGCATTCCTTTTAAATCCCCAAACAGACTCACCAGCTCACATGCCAGAACGAATACACTATTCTGGTGTGAAATGCCTTGTTAATGTTTCACCAATTGTTTTCTGATACTTTTCTTTTTCTTTTCCCAGCAAATAAAAGAAAATAGAGAAATAATTTCTCTCTCCCACCCCCTCAGTTCCCCACCCCCTCTTTTTTTGTGTGTGTGCTGCTGACGGGACTCTCTGTAAATTAGAATCCTATTCTCAGTGGGTCCTTTCCTGTATAAAAATGTAAAATAAATAAATATTGTATGGTTGTATAAGCTTTTGAGACCTGCAAGGCCTTCTCATCAATTATTAAATAAGACCAAAGATGACATTCCTAACCACTGTAGATGCTTTTTTTTAAAAAAAAAGAAAGAAAAGAAATGAAAAGATACCCTGTTACAATGAGG
>NC_138537.1:58131303-58186303 GCF_964234715.1 Podarcis melisellensis | reverse complement strand
TTTTATATATTTTTCTTTTAAAAACTGTACTTAGCAAATGAAATCTAAGTCTTTCGGCCCTGTTTCTTAAAGAACAGAACTTATTAAAATATGTTCAGTAATAATTATGAACTGTTCCAGAATTGTTGTAAAAGGTGATAACAGTGGAAGAAATTGTAGAGAGCCAACGAACAATTTTCAAACAGAGCAATTGTGTAACTTTTCTCTTTCTTTTTCTTTTTAAAGTCTCTGTATTCCATTCATAGTGATTTAAGTGTTTATATACATGTTATTGCTTTGCAAAAAAATAAAGAGCTCAGAAAAGCAATGTTCAGCCCGATCCCGTGTATAAGGTCATTTATAAGTAGACCCTATGAAATCCAGTGAGACTTGCTTTCAGGTAAGTGTTTAGGATTACAAGGTCTGAATTGCAACTTGGCTTACTCAGGCCAGTGATTTTGTACCTGGTAAAATGCAACTGATACACCGCTTCATTAGCCTTCCACTACTGAGTCTTCCTCACATTCATTAACTATCAATTCAGACAGATATTTATTGTAATAGGGTAAACAAAAAAACAAACAAACCCTCCACTTTATATGCATTGGGTTTTTAGACACCCCCCTTCCAACTGTGTTTTTGTGACAAATTATCAAGATTAACACCTTGTATTAGTTTCACACCTTGCATTTGGAGTCCTACACTGGAAAAATGCATGCACACATCATGGAAGAAGTTAATACTTGAATTTTAAAGAAATCGCCAACTTATCACATAGCCAATCAGTATAAACATCAGTTCTAGGTAAACGTAGGAAATAGCCAGGCACATTAAAGAAAGTTGGGTTACATAAAGAAGTTGTGAGAGCATTGAAATTCATTGGTTTTATGAAGGAAACTATTTCCAGAATGGGATATAGGTTGATGTGTACATGTTGCTTGTAGACTTTATCCCACAAATGAAAATAGAAGTTGTTGTTGCTGGGGTTTTTAAACTTCTGAGTGAAGCTGATGTTGGTTTACAAGCAAAAGCTGACCTTTAACCTTACCCATTTTGTAAAATGCTGCCTGTGTATTTGGTGTAAAGTGTCACTCTTGTTTGTTTGCAGGCTCCTTGAGGCAGAGACCATGTCACATTATATGCACTACAAATAGCTGGACATCAGATCCTCTAGGTTCAGTTTAATGGGACACTATTTCCCATAGCATTTACAGAGGAATTCCAGTTTTAACCTTCAAAGTTGAAAATAATCTGTCGATTCAAGTTTCCAGGGAATTAGCAACATCAAATATTAGTGACAAATCACTGAAAATGCCTTTGGTGGTTACTGCCTCTTGGGTGCTGCCCTTCAAGGATATGCTGTGTTAATGCATATCTACCTGCAACATAGTTATTTTAAGCAAAACACATCGTGATGACTATCAATTTAAAGAGGCATTTGATTCTAACCTATTATGGTGTGTCTTGTTCTCTCCAAATGTCCTCAAATGGTATGTGTTTCATGAAACTGTGTGGACTGAAATAGTGTGATTTTTGAAGCCTGTCCTATAGTTACCATGGCACAGTTCAAAGTGCTTTGTATGCCTTTCTCAATTTGACATGCAAATGTCAAAGTTTGTCACTATTATATCTTTATATTCCCAGTGAAATTACTTGTTTGGAAGTGCTGATTCAGTTTCTTTCTGAACAGATCTGTGCAAGCCAGCCAGCTTTTCATATGTACCAAAGTAACATACATCTCATATTTGCTCTTACAAATAAAGACTATAGGAAGTGTATATAAGCTTTCAAGCACAGAGGAAAAGGGGGAGTCACTGCTTTATAATTTCCCCCCTAATTTTAGCTTAAAGGCTATGTCAAATCTCATTTCACCCAGATCTTCCCCATAAGCTGAGACTAATGAGGGCTTTTAGAGCACTGAATATAATATTTGGGATGAAGGGTCCTGAAATGGATAATTGGTCCTGTGACAAGAAACTAGGAATACGCCTATACTAATGTGTGTTTTTAACCTACAGCTGCTTTTGCAATACATATTTTTATAGCAATATTTTTAAAGCCCCTTTCCCTTTAATTCTTTTCTTTCTTTAATGGGTGACTGGATAAATTCAGTGGTGGATTTTTGTGACACTAAAGCAGCAGATAAGTCTATGATGCACTCTAGCTATGTGATTTAAAAATCCCTTACCATATGTTTTCTCACCGGAATGCCTCATCTTGCAAAATTACGGGAACCGAAGCTTAAAAACACAATTAGGTAGTTTTAAAGAAATATCGCATAAAAAATATCATGTATTTTCAGCCTTGCCTGCAATGTTTTTCCTTATTCTTTCCTTCATCCCCACCCCTGCATTTTGTGTTGCTTTCTTTGAATTGTTCAAGAAGCTCCACCGTGTTTGATTGTCGTACTAATCACGAGCCACATTTATTTCTCTGATTAGGTTACATAGGCTGTGGTTAAATTATAAATGAAAGAATGAGCTACCAGAGTACTTGTCATAACAGCATCTTTTATGCTGTTAAAGAAAAATGGGGAAAGGGGTGGAGGCTTCAAAAGGTGCTAGGCAAGGACTTCTTGCTAATTTGGATTCTCTTTGTGTGTGTGTGTGGCTTATATTATCTGTGAAGGCAAGTAGTACCATTTGTTCTCCTCTCTTAAGTTATTCCAAAAACCACAGCAGAATATCTGTCCACTGAGGAAAATGCGTGGAAAGATAATATATAATGCATAAGGATAAGCATCGAAAAGTATACACTTTCTTTGATTTACAATGCATTCCTATGTCTACTCAGAAGTAAGTCCTACTGAGTTTTGGAGGTCTTCCAGGTAAGGTTACAGATCTAAACGCACTTACCTGGGCGTACACCCCACTGAATTCAATAGGGCTTACTTCTGAGTATATATGATTAGGATTGTACAGTATGTATAATACTCCATCTATAACTTCATATTTTAATTTCTTTCTTACACTGGAAGTCAAAAAATAATAAATATAGTGAAATGTATTGATGCTTTTGTTTGTTCCTCTCTGCTCTATAACTATAATCTATCTATCATCTATCTATCAACTAGAATCTATCTATCTGTCTATCTGTCTGTCTATCTATCTATCTATCTATCTATCTATCTATCTATCTATCTATCATCTATCTATCATCTATCTATCTATCTATCTATCTATCTATCTATCTATCTATCTATCTATCATCTATCATCTATCTATCTATCTATCATCTATCTATCTATCTATCATCATCATCTATCTATCTGTCTATCTATCTATCTATCTGTCTGTCTATCTATCTATCTATCATCTATCTATCTATCTATCTATCATCTATCTATCTATCTATCTATCTATCTATCTATATCTATCTCTATCTATCTATCATCTATCTATCTATCATCTATCATCTATATCTATCTATCTATCTATCTATCTATCATCTATCTATCTATCTATCTATATCTATCTATAATCTATCTATCTATCATCTATCTATCATCTATCTATATCATCTATCTATCATTATATATAAAAGTATGTGAAATTAGAACTTAATTACCACAAAGTGATTTTCTCACATTTCTTACAGTAAATGCTTACAAGTGAGTGTGTGTGTGTGGGGGGGGGGAATCCCGGGAAATTGATTCAGTGTTCAGATTAGATATTATGGAATTTTAAACTTATTGTAATTGTTTTATTCAAAAGAACTGTTAGCAATAGCAAAACCCAGGAGGGTGAAATGATTGTGAAAAACCTTTGGCTCTGCTTCAGTGATGATTTGCTGGTTTGTTCACAAACATTTGCTAAATAAACTTAGTAAAATGCTTTCTTAAGAGAGAAAGAGAAGGATTCAGAGGAAGGAATGCAAACGGTCGGCTACATCACAAACAAAGCTATTTTCCCTAAACAAGAGTATATCTATATTAAATTGCTTCTACTCATCTCCTCATATTCTTAAAATAAAACACACCCCTGCAGCATAGTTTTAAATATGTCACACACATAACTCAGTGACTCCCTGTACCTGAATAAGTGAAATCCATTGTGAGATTTGAAGCCTTAATTGACATATTTTGCAGTGATTTGACAATAGACATGCTGAATGGGTTCAAAACATTCACAAACAAGGGCTGTTTTCTTTGTCATTCATGCCTATGAGCTGTGCTCTCTCTTTTTCTTTTTTCTTTTTCTGCACCCCTGCAACCTGCCTTAAGGATTCCTTCCCACCATTTCCTTATTTTCTTTTTCTTTTTTAAAAAAACAACGCGTTATGGGATGAACTATCAATGCTTCCCAGGATAACAAATCTCCTTTTACAACCCTTGGTGGAGTTTGGTTAGGGGCTACCTCTGAGCAACATGAACTCGGCCTTGCTGTATGCCTTACACTAATGCCTTCACTATGGTAAAGAATCAGGGCACTTCAGAAACAGCCTGAAGCCATACAGCTGATTATTTCACCAAATTTGCATCTTTTCAACAGTAATGGGGATGTCTTTCACAAATGCTCCCAGGCTCTAAATAGATGCTAAATGCTTGTTTCTAGTTCCTTCTCTCTCCAGGGCCTCTGGAGAGTCGCTTCCTATCCCACCCACCCTGCTGGCCCTGTGCTTAGCCCTCTGGCAGCTGAACACTGCTCCTGGCCTGTTTTTGGCAGAACCCTACGAGAAGGGCTTACATTTAGCAAGTTGGCCAAACCATGCAGCCCTCCCTTGGGACACCCTATAATGCCCTCCTGTGCAAGATAGTGGTTATTCTCTCTTTCCGGGGAGGGGAAAAACACACACACACAAACACCAAGCAAGCGGCCTCCAGGAAGGAAAGCAGGAATGATCTCAGGTGTCCTTTGGCTCCTTCATTTGAGACAGTCTGCGTTGCGAGGACGAGATGTGCGTTTCCTACTGAGATAGTTAACATAGTTGGATTCTTCAGCACAAGGAAAATCTGTGGAGTATGCATGAAAGGCAAGAGAGTGAAGTAGGGCTTGAAAAGAGATGGGGTGGATAGAGAGCAATTGAAGAGCGACATATTCTCCAGTGTGTGATAGAATGTCAGTGATGAGAAGAGTTGGGGAGAGGGAGGGAGTATGAATGCATTCCAAGAGCTTTCGTTGGCCCTTTTGAGGGATAAATTAGGGCAGAAGAAATCCCTTCCCACCCCATATTTTGCTCTGCTTAGCTAGGCCCATTTAAAAAAAAGAAAAGAAAAACACATGGGGACCTTTAAAAAAAAAGAAGCAAATACATGTGAGCAAATCTGGAACAAGAAATTAAGATATGGAATTGCTTTTCTTAAAAGGACTGTGTCATATAGTATAGTCCTTCAACGTCTCCTGAAACAGAGTTGCTCATAGCTCTAGGGCACAAATGGACCTCTGTGTGCCAGTTTCATGTACAAGATAGCTGGGGTCTGCATAGCCTTGCCTTGCCAAAGGCTTGCAAGATTCATTCTGGTTAGGTAGAGGTTCGGTGTAGAACTGACACAGATCTACAGATTCCTAAGCAAATTCACTCTTGATTGCTTGAACAAGTGAAAGAGATAACAACAGCCACCTGAAAAGATGTGGTCCATGAAGCCAATGGTATTTTCATGTGGTATTCTGAGGACTGCCATTATATGTCAGCTTTTCCTGAATGACCGAGATAGCTCATCTTTAAACACATTATAAAAAAGTGGGAGAGGGGTGATAAGAGATGTATTCTTGTTAAGTTGCAGTGCATACTTTGGGTGCACACACTTCCTTGTTCATTTCAGAATCTGGGACAGTTATTTACGTGCTATTAAAATGAAAGGGGAGAGAATTTATGATGTGGATCTCCATGTATGCAATGGAGTTCCCATAGATCTTTGGACTGGCTTACAAAAATCCAGTCCCCACATCCTGACACTTACTGAACCTTGGCTGTGTCTGCTCAATAACAACTGGAAAAGTGGCTTTCATAAATTGATGCTCAGGGAAAGATCCATAGCTTAGTGGTAGAGCATGTTTTACATGGAGAAAATCACAGGTTCAATTCTATCTTCTGGTAGGCAAGGATTCCTGGTTTGAAACCTGGAGAACCACTGCTAGTCAGTTTAGACAATACTGAGCTAGATGAACTGTTGGTCTGGTACAAGGTAGCTACCTTTGTTGATTAAGCCTTCACTGGGTGAACTGGTGTGATTGTGGGACAGTCACCAAGCATACGGCTCTGAACATCTTCATGGTATGGATTTAGGACAGAGCTGGTATGGTCCAAAGGGCATTCTCAGTTGATTCTGATTGGATATAAGTACAGTGGTACCTTGGGTTACATACACTTCAGGTTACAGATGCTTCAGGTTACAGTCTCTGCTAACCCAGAAATAGTACCTCAGGTTAAGAACTTTGCTTCAGGATGAGAACAGAAATCGTGTGGCAGCGGCAGCGGGAAGCCCCATTAACTAAAGTGGTGCTTCAGATTAAGAACAGTTTCAGGTTAAGAACGGACCTCCAGAACGAATTAAGTACTTAACCCGAGGTACCACTGTAGTCACTTTTTGTAGTGTGTTTTTGCTATGGAGGAAGTTTAGAAATCTCTTGAAGGAGTTGCTGCATGGTGCAAAACTCAAGAGCTGGAAAAACTCAAGAGCTGGAAAAGTTAGGATCAGACATAGAAATGTGTATAATGTTGCCTTCTATGGTTGTAATGACTCAAGGTTATGAAAAGAATAATTTAAAAGCAAAGTAAATCACAATTTTTTAAAAGAAAAGCACCCATTCACTTTATTAGTTCCTTCCAAAGCAGGCATGCTTGTCTGACATGTTTTGTATCATTTTAAAAAGCCATCCATATGAAATGCTGCTTTGGAATGATCAGAGACATTTTATTCATGAACTTGGACTTTGATTGCATGACACTTTTAGATAACAGAAGGTATTCAGCATGCCATAAGATAAGTTTCAGTTTTCCAACTATTAAGTAGCTATCCTGGAAACAACCTGAAGTATGCTTCACCTGCTATCAGCTGAACGATGCACTGATTTCAGGGAGACAGATCAGAACATTTCACCACTTATAGCACAACTTCTAATCTGGATCTCTATCTCTCTTTTCCCCCTTATCTTTGTTGTTGTTTTTTTAATAGAGAAAAAACCCATTTCTGGATGTTACAATAAACGATTGACTATGAAAAGAATAAAACATTGAATCAGAACAAAAGGCAAACAAAAATGACTTTCATTTTTGTCTTTGTGTATAATATACTATAGGTGCTTTTAATTGGTGTCCAGTCACAGTGCAATCCTATGCTTGTCTTTTCTGATGTAAGTCTTGTGTTCGGTAGGGTTTACTTCCAAATAAGTGGGTATAGCATTGCAGCTTGAGTAGGTCCTACATGGTGCTGTGTAACTAAATAGACATACTCTGATACCAGATTGGGTGGCCAGCGTCTCCACACTAGCCTCTGTGCCTTCCGCAGCAGTTCCGTCTATATAGATTAGGTGGTGAAACTGACAATCATTATCTCTGCGTTCGGAAATGTAACAGATGAAGCTGCTCTTATAGACACAAGAGCAGGCAGCCCATTTGCTTTGGGTTTTCTCCCTCTGGTCAGTTGGCAACATGCAGTATATATTATTAGCAGTGCAGAATGTTAGTCACCAGAAGCATGTATATTCAGGACAAGCAGCAGGGAGGATCAGTCCCTATCTTGTTCACAGGAGGGAAAACTTCCCACTATTGTGCCTTGTTTTGGCTGCCCTCTGACTCCTCCCAGGTAGCGGACAGTTCACAACAAGCTGGGAGCATCCAACACAAACAAGAAAGGTCCTATTTTCAAAAGCAGTTGGAAGGAACCACTGCACTGCTCCAAGCGGGATAGCACTCAGGCTTCTTGAAAAGGGAGACAAGTGCCAAAGATTCCAGAATGATTTATTATGGGTTTTATTGTGGGAAATGCATTCCCACATACGCCTGGGCCTGACTGCCAGAGTCCTTGGTTTGAGACTGCTAATATTAGGCAAGAAGATGATGAAAGCTCTGCTGGGATCCCACATGCTGCTGCAATAGCTGCTGTGAAAGTACCATTTGCATGGTGCTTAAGGGTCTGCAAAAAAAAAAAAAAAAAAACCAAGGAAAAAAAAGCACACATAATTTCAGCAGTCTCATCAAAACTGCTTTTGCTCCCCCCTTTTGCACCTGAAAATATTGATATTTTGCTTAAGGAAGTATAGAAATCCTCTTCCCGCTCCCTCCCAGAATGTTATTAGTCTTATGGAAACTCCTATTGATGCAAACCATTATATGTGATGAAGCCCACACTGCCCACCCCAGTCATCACCGAAAACGGTTTGGCACAGTCATAAAAAAGCAAACATGTACTACACGTGTGAAACTTAAGCTCACACAAGAGTAATGTGTACAAGCTACGCGGCTGAAACTGGTTTGTAGCGATCTTCAGAAATACCTGAAAGAGGAAAGGGGACTGGCCTCACCCTCAACACCCACCCATTGCAGCTGTCCACATTCAGTGGAGGGAGAGCGGGTGTGAGATGTCGTAAGTTCTGCTCCCCTCCACTCATTTATCACTAAGCAGGGAGCAGAGTTTGCAAAAAGGAATTTAAACATCCTCTGGATGTGATCATTTTGGCCAGTCAGCACCGTAAATACAGAAATGAATAAAATTAAAATGTTGCAGGAGTATATGAATTATGCCAGTACAAAGGAATCAAATGCAAACCCATCTTTCGACGCACTTTTGTCAAGAAGTTTTGACTTGTCTCATATACTGCACTAGAAAGCACTTAGTGATCAGCATCAAGCCTGCTTGGATTTTTCTTCTTCTTTCTGCCTTTCTCCTACATTTGTACTAAAGATTCCTGCATTGCAGGAGGCTGGACTAGACAACCCTCATGGTCCCTTCCAATTCTGTGCTCCATGGTGGCAAGCAGAGAATACATCTAAGATACATTTTTATGCTTGGCAAAAGTCATTTATAGTTAAGGGCTAAATTAAAGATCATTACATCTCTCTCTCTCTCTCTCTCTCTCTCTCTCTCTCTCTCTCTCTCTCTCTGTGTGTGTGTGTAATGTAGTGGAATCTAAGGGCAGTATCTTGTAATACAGCCCCTGGAGGTTCTTAGGGAAAAAATACGTTTGTGACTCTGGAAAGAAATAAGCTACAATGGCACTTTCCTCGCTGCATTGTATGTGTAGCTGGGACAGCTTAATGCTTCTGGTTTCCCCATGCCAGTAACCAGGACATTATGTAGCCCTAAGTAACTAAATTATCTAAAGCTTACCTTAGCTAACATGCCCCTGAAATGCTGCGCCGTGCTTGTATCGCGAACAGAACCTACAGCACGCTCAGTTCAAAACATTCAAGGAGCCCAGTGCTGACTGCAGCAAGGGGAAAGGTAAAATAAAAATGGCTGCTGCTGCCGAGTTTGTGTGATTGCAGCGTGTAAATCCCCCATCAGCCTTAAAAATTATGGGGAATGCTGAGGATATCTGGAAAAGGTTCAAACAGCAATTTGAACTGTGAATCAAAGCTGCAGGGGCTAGTAAAATGGAAGATGAGCAAGCAAATGACAGTGTTTTTGTCAGTTGGGCCAGTACACTGGAGATAAACCACACATTTCAGGCTGATGATTAGGATGAAGAGGGGAAAAAAACAACGTAAAGGAAACATTGGAAGGTCACTGCATCTTGGAGTACTTTTTTTTTTTTTGCACTTGTCAATTCAGACTATTCATAGATACTTGTGTTGGAGTTCAATAGTCAAATAGCAGTGTTTGGCACCTGGGATCAGATCTGTACACTTTTTTTTTGAAGGAAGTGCTCAGAACTGTCTCTCTGAAAGCTCAAAATGGTAACTCTGTCAGCGAACCTAATTCATTTAGCCCTCTACTTGGCCAGTATGCTAACAAGGAAAGGGATGACCTGGGCATAACTCTCTGTGTGAACTTAATATACAATCAAAACATAAAGTAAAGAAATAAATGGTCTGCTAACTAGCCCGGTGTATTGGACTTGGGGGCAGGAGAGCTGTGTTCAAGTTGCTTTGGGCTGAAGTTCCCTATAAAAAAGAAAGCAGAGAACCAACAGGGGGCCCACAATTCACAGAGCTCTCAGTGGGACTTTGATTAGTGGGGCTCTCATGGCAGACTATCTTCTGCTGCACTCTGCACCACATAAAGTATCTGAAAGGAATCTCAGATGTGATTTGCAGTGCTGCATCTCACTGATAGGTAAAACCCCCCAATATTGTAGCCCCACTGAATGCTTGCAAGTACAATCCTGTGCTATAGAAGTACATATGCTTTGTGAGGAAAGATTTGTTTGATTTCTCATGCCTCCCTTTTCATTACCTCACTAGTTGCTGTGGAGTTCTGGCCTAGTCTATAAAAACTTGCTAAATTTAAAAACCCAAACAGCTAGGCTTGTGTATGATAATATTCTTCTGTGCTTTTTGAACAGGCATATTCTGTCAAGGGTTGTTTAAGTGTTGCAGGTTTTATCCTCTTCTTTCTGCATCCCATCAACTTGTGATTTCCTGCAGTCTTCCCAAAAGCATATGGGTAGCCACGGTAGGGGAAAAGGATGCTGGACCAGATAGGCCTCTGGTATAATCCCACAGGACTCTGTTTAGGTTCTTATGCTGTGGCCTTATGACCTGGCTGCCATAAGAAGGAATTGTGGCTCTGCAATGCCACTGTCGGATATATAGACAGAGAGTTCCCTTTTGACAGCAAGTGCAAGGAAACTTTATTATTGCTGATATTGAAAGAAGAGGAATGATTCACTATTGAGATTTTTAAGGTTTGTAGAATATTGTTGTGCATTTCTGTTGTATACTCTTCCATGAAAATCTGGCATGGACACATTATATGGATAATGTAAATGGGCACAGTTGTTTTAATTGCCTCTGTGTCTGCTTTCATATTAGTCATAACTTGACTCCTGGGGGAAAATAAGAGATAATCAAAGCGCATACAGGCCCAGTTCAGATGTAACAGTCTCAATTCAATATACCAGCCATATGAGCTATGTGTTGGTTTCATATTATAGTTTGGAGAGAGACCAGAACTACAGTTTCCAACCATGATGAGGTTTAATAACTTAAGATAGCTTTGCTGCAGCTGGGCATAGAAGCGCAGAGACAAGGAGAAAGTATGTCAGCACTTGACTTCTTCTCAGTCTGATAAACCATGGTTCATCAGATTGGGATTCTTATGTCTGAAACAAACAGGTGAGTGCCCAAATAATTACTAATATACTGCAGTGGAACCCCAGTTTTCGAACGTAATCCATTCTGGAAGACCGTTCAGCTTCTGGAATGTTCAAAAACCAAAAAAAAGAAAAAAGAAAAAAGCGCCTCAGAAGCCATTCGACTTCCGAGGCAAGTTTGAAAATGGAAGCAATTACTTTCAGGTTTTCGGCGTTTGGGTTCCAAATTGTTCAGCTTCCAAGACGCTTGAAAACTGAGGTTCCACTGTACCAATAAAATACTTGGTCCCTCAGGTTCTCCATACAAAAAAGCAACAGAATGGCTTTCCTGTACTCTTCAGTAGAATTATGCAAGTAAGTATTAAAAACAATTCAGTAACATATGATTGCTGCATTGTTTTTATTTATATATTGCAGCAGGAAAAGATCTGCGGATGAAAGATTTTGCCATGCTGTAGTAAAACAATTGGACATTGTTTTCACTCCTCAAATGAGAAGAGATGCCCCTTGAGTATTACTGAGACGGTGGTGTGTTTGCAGTCATGTGTGGGCTTTTAGATGGAGGCAATAACCTATGGGTCTATGATTATATGCAACCAGAAATCACAAAATTGCAATCGCAGGGTTGCAGTGAAAGCTTTATGAAAACAATGTGGTGAGAACTGACCCTACAGATGGCACAAAGATGTATTCAAGACACCCCAGGGAGATATTTGATATGCTGCTGCACCTTAAATTTATAAAGAAACAAGGCATGGCTGTCAAAATAGGGCAACGAACAGCATTTTTTATAGATGGGGGAAACACCCTTTTGATATCAGATATAGGCTTCCATCACAAGAGATACTTGCATCATTTTTTTGATTTTTTGTTTTGTATTTTCCCATGCCTGTGCAACAATGACCCACCTTATGCATCTTCAAATGTTGATATTTTGGAACTCTTAAAAATATCACATCTACCGTTTCCTAGTGCAGTGAGGCCATATCCCCAGGAGAGTCCAGATGTGATGTTTCTGTATGGTAAAAATAGTAGTCAGCAACAACAGACAGCCGTAAGGCTCCAGAACAGTAAATCACACATGGACACACTCTCTCTCTCTCTCTCTCTCTCTCTCTCTCTCTCTCTCTCTCTCTCTTCTCTCTCTCTCTATCTCTCTCTCTCTCTATATATATATATATAATTGCAGTTACATAGCCACACATCTTGGACCTCTCATTTGACTTAAAAAAGGGTCTTCAAAAGAAGCATTAACCATAATCACAAAGCATTTCTCCTCCCTCCCTTAAGTGTTAAAGGCAGAAAGGTCTCTCCCCTCTCCATGCCATAAACTTTGGTTTCAATGATCTGAGCAAGAGCATTGAAAAGCAATGCTTTTCAACAAGTACTGGAGTGTATGATGAGACTGCCAATGCCAAATTCTTTGGCAAATTTGATGCATTGCTTGGGGTTTGGCAGATTGCTCCATACACATAAAGCTCCAAGCTGTTCTACTGCCAGTATATTATTTGGCAGGTGCTCTTCTTGAGATTGCCTTTTGGAATGTCCTGAATCTTTTTCTCCCTCGAAATATGCCAAAACCTAGACAGAGTCCCTCAGATTAATACACATATTAATGAGTCAATAACCTAACCAGAAAAAAGATGCAAAACATAAAGCTATTTGAATCTCAAGACGAGAACTGTCTGCAACTCTGTGGGATAATTTTGAACTGGATTGTGGGGTCTCTTCCCCTCCAACTCCTTCCTGCAAACCATGTAATACCTAATAACAATCAAGGATTATATCACCAAACTTCTACAAGTAATGGCACTTGAAGCTACTATGGCTTGAACTGTGTCCAGCTTCAATAAATTCTTATTTACACACCAGGGTGTTAAGGGCTGTAATAGCAGACAGAAGTATTATTGCTTCAGAGATGAGATGTTTAGGACTTGGTTAGAAATACCAGAATACATGCTAGATTGTGATTGGAATCCTAATAACACTTGCTAAATAGGAAATCACAGGCTGTGAAAGCACTATATCTTTAAAGCACATTCAAAACACATTATTATCAAGGAATTCTGGGCACTGTAGTTTATCCCTCACAGAGTTACAATCCAAAGCAACCACACAGGAAGACTGGGCATATTGAACCACCAGGCTGAAAGACGCTTTGCTTCTAAATATCAGAGCAACAGTTCTGGAAAGCAACAATGGGAGAAGGTCATTGCCTTCATGTCCTGTTTGTGGACTTTCCAGGGGTGAATGGTTGGCCACCAGGGAAAACCAAACACTGTTTTTAATGGACTGTTGATCTGATCCAACAAGACTCTTGATATTTTTTTTAAGTGTTAGTAAGGATTTCTTAATGTTTCTACTGAAGTAGGATGTGTCCCCCAACCAAATCTGTCCTTACAAACATAAGATATCTAATGTGGTTCATTAGTTTACTGTATTTTTTTAGTGCTCCCTTATTTTTATGAGGAAAGGCATAGAAATAATTATATGACTTTTAGAAGACATCTGAAGGCAGTCCTGTACGTGGACGTTTTCAGTAGTTGATGTTTTATTGTATCTTTTAATATTTCATTGGGAGCCACCCAGAATGGCTGGTGCAACCCAGTCAGATGGGCAGCATATTATTATTATTATTATTATTATTATTATTATTATTATTATTTACTTCATCTGACCCTCACAACAACCCTGTGAGGTAAATAAGGTTGGCAGATAGTGACTTGTCAAATACCACCTAGGATGTTAGTGGCTGAGCAAACATTTGAACCCAAACCTCTCAATCCAAATCTAGTTTGTTTGAAGTTCTGTAGCAAATATGTTGCACTCAACACCTGAAATGCAGAAGGTAGCTACTGGGTAAAATCTTTTTTAGGGGCAGTGCCCCAATTATGGTAGGGCCATGTGGCATATATTTACATGTTGGATACTGTTTGTACCTTATTTTCCATTGCCTTATAATTTCAATTTGTTTTATCTCTGCTGAAGGCTTTTTGTACATCTTTAAATCCTGCTACTGCTGCATTTGTAGGAGTGTGTGTATACACACATATACAAATATACATACATACATACATACATACATACATACATACATACACACTGTTGCATTTGTAATTGTATTTTTAAAATAATTTTGCAATCTGGGTAAAAATCACTAAAATAAATGAATTAAAAAAATGTCAAGGGAAAAAAATAGGTGTATGAAGGAGCTGAGGGTCACAGCCATCGTGTTTAGGAAAGGGATACAAGAAGGCTAACCTTAAACAGATGCAAGTCAGAAGATTAGGAAAATGTAGAGTCTGACATATGAACAACTTTCTGGGGGGAATAGATGCTTCCTGCATCCTGTGACAAAAGCAAGACAGTGGTGTAGATCACAGCTGCTTCTAAGTTGAAAAACGTCTAAGAAAGTTTTTGTGTGTGACCACTGTAGAGAAGTTTCTGTGTCAGAGTAGTGGCTCTTTAGCCACTTGAAAAGACAGCAAAACAGGTTGTAGCCTTGGGAAAGAAAATCTGACAAGTTAAAGCAGGTGAAAAATCGTAAGTGAGGCACAAAGAGAGAGCGAGAGCAGGCTTTTGGCAATATAGCCATTGGCTGTGATAAGAAACAGTGATGTAAAAAGAAATGTCACCTCATTCATATTCAGTGATCACACCAAGTGGAAACATTTTACCGAGGAATTGTAAACATCTGCTAACAGGCTTGGAGAATGCGACAAAGAAAATGAGCAGTTAGTTGACTACAGATTATATAGCGAGGAGCAGGCAGGGCAGGAAGGGAACTTCATGAACCGATCCTGTTTGGGAGTTTCATGTAACACAGTAGCAGAGTGTTAAAAACAGGGTAGGGGAATATCCCTCAGCCTCTTTTCTAAGAACATTTGTCTTTTGTTAAAAGGGGTGTGTGTGTCTTGGGCAACTTTGGGGGGAACACACAAAATTGTAAGACCCTTTGGGTGGGTCTTACCTTCAGTAAGGTGTAGCATCATTTTTGCGCCACTCCAGTGAAATACTGACAAAAGGTGGCCCAAATTCCTTGGCTATCCATTGTTTATGGAAACGTCTGAAGACTGCTTTGCCATCACTCTAAGCATACATATGCAGTATAAAGGGCCTGTTTTCATGAGTGACTCAACCTGGAGTAACTATGATCTGGGTTCAGTGTGTGCCAGACCTCTCCCTGTGTCAGCCCATGTTGTGCATGCCAGTGACACATGCTTAAACAATTTTTTGCTAGAGTCAATTTGGCATGCCAGTGTGAACAAGGTTTTGTGGTAAATGTACCTAAAGCTTATCCAGGTCAACTTTGACAAGTTGGCTTGGACATCAGAAGCTACTAGAGCAGGAAGACATTATCCCAGACTGACTTTTCCTGAGGTAATTGTGAGAATGGCCCCTAGTAACCAAACTTAGATATGATGTATTTGGGAATAGCATCTCTTGCCTCTTTAAAGACAGCCCTGGAAGAGCCTGATTCAAACCAGGAGCACAGTGCTATTTGTGTCAGGTCTAATCCTCTCATGCTCCTTATGAAAAATCACCTGCCCCAGAAGCAATGTGGCAAAATATACAGTACCTGCATATTTATTACATATATAATTTACTGCTGGACAAAGGCCATTTTTGGCAGCATTTTCCAGAAAATTTCCCTGGCTACTTAAAACATACAGGAGCAGCTGTAGTTAGCTGTCTTGTGGGCCACCGTGTTTTTTGGCAATGCCACATTTTGAATATTCCTCATGTTGGTCCAGAGGTATTAAAAGCTAGGTCATGATGTGGCATCTTTTTAGATGGAGTGGGGCAAGTAGGCAGAGATGGCGGTCCCACAGGGAATAAGTTTCTAATTCAAGTTATAATTTAGTATTTGCTAAAAAGGACGCAGGTGGCACTGTGGGTTGAACCACAGAGCCTAGGGCTTTCTGATCAGAAGGTCGGGGGTTCAAATCCCCACAACAGAGTGAGCTCCCGTTGCTCAGTCCCTGCTCCTGCCAACCTAGCAGTTCAAAAGCACGTCAAAGTGTAAGTAGACAAATAGGTACCGCTCCGGCAGGAACGTAAACGGCGTTTCTGTGTGCTGCTCTGGTTCGCCAGAAGTGGCTTAGTCATGCTGGCCACATGACCTGGAAGCTGTACACCGGCTCCCTTGGCCAGTAAAGTAAGATGAGCACCGCAACCCCAGAGTCATCCGCAACTGGACCTAATGGTCAGGGGTCCCTTTACCTTTAAAAAGTATTTACTTCTGAGTAAACACTGCCCATTGGACTAAGCACTGCCAGGTTATACAGTGCAATATTAAGTGCAGCATGACATCACATTTATAATACTGCTTCCAACTGATTGTGGAAAAGCTATAGCTCAGCAGAGTTAAAAGTCCCTAGAGAAGAAGCAAGTGATGAAGCCTGGTGAAGTCATACATACAGTGACGTCAAGATTGCTTTTTGCAATGTTATATCAACATACATTTGTAGAGGAGAGTGTGGGGTTGGGGTATGGGTAGGATTGGGGAAACTGAAGAAAGCTTCATGTGGCAGACATCACATGCACAGCAGCAGCCTCTACAAAATTCATGCTGCTGGCCCCTTCAAATAAAAGATGTTATTAAATGGATTGGTTCCACTTTGGAAGAAAGTCTAGCTAATCTGTAATTCCAAAATCTGGAGAGAAATTCCGAGATTATATATATATATATATATATATATATATATATATATATAGCATTAATTTGTAATATTATTTCCGCCACTGTGAAATTCTTTGTGAAGCTAGTACTTTCCTTTTTTGCATTCCTATTCAATTTGCCATACAGTTCCCCACAATTAGAACCTTAGTGCCAGGATATTTAATGGGAGAATTGGTGACATCTTTGGTAACCTCCCATATTCTTGTCTATAGCCACAGCTATGATTCATGCTGCACGAAAAGTTTAAAAATGAAGTCACTGCTGGTTTGAATTACTGGAGAAATTTTAATACTTCCAGCTGTTCCTGCTCAGCAACAGTTCCGGCATTCAACATTGACAACACATCGTCATCAAGAGAAATCAGAGAGCAAAAGCAATGAGCGCTGAAAGGAACACTTAAAACTGCTCTCATTTGTACAGTTTGACATCGGCAAAATGCTAAATGTAAACAGGGCCAGAATGGTTAAACTAAACTAAACAGTCAAGGCATTTCAGAAAAATTATTTTATTTTAGCCACAATTTTGAATAAAAATCCCCAAAGGAACTATCGTTTATCATTCAAGAATAACTCGAGGAATAGGCTGCTTAAAAATACACTCCACTTTACAGTATTCAACATACTTACTACCATTTTGATGTCTGGTTGTGACTTACTCTTAATTTATTTAAAACCATTTATATGTTCCCCATCATTTGGACGTATTAAGGCGGTTTACAACCAGGTAAAATTCATATCCATTAATGATAAATGAAAGCAATATCCATAACTAGCTAAAGTGCAGCAGTTCATCCTTATAGGCTCCAAAGGCCTGAGTAAATAAGTAAGTTTTCAACAAGCACCGAAAGCACATTACTGTTGGCACTTGAAAGATCTTTGAGGTGAGATGCTGCCATAGGATGGATGCTGCAGTAGTGAAGGCCCTCCCCCTGATCACCACAAGATGGACATCTTCACTTTGCATGATAAACAAGAGGATCTCACTTGCAGATCTCCGTAAGAAGGCAGGTCTGTATGGGACCATGGCATAATGAATATCTGTAATTTGAGAAAGTGGATCCTAGGTCAGTTATCCGTGGAGCAAGCACTCACCAATTGTGAACAAACAATTAGCAAATAGCATCCCTAAAATGCCTGGTAACCATTTGATAGTTGACGGAGAAGATGTTCACCAGAAACGTCAGAAATGCTTGCCCAACCTACAGTGAGCCAGAATTGTACAGCATGGATTGATCTTTGCTAGACAACGTTCCATAGAAAAACACACATTTGTTCTCATGCACATTTAGGCTTATTGGAGAGCCAAAGCATAGATGCTGTGACTGCTGCTTGCAGCTATTCTATTTCCCAACAAAGCCAACTGAAATTATGCAATTGACTTTGGTGGGAACAGTGTCAGGGATATTAATTGTACACAAATGGCACTTCGCAAACATACAGCCTGAGAAATGACTCAGCTGGCAGAGCAGCGTTATTACCAACGACAATAGAAATCTGTGGGTGTGGAGAATTGACAAATGCAAAGGATTTAGGGGGTCCCTGCAGATTTTTGGTGCAATTTACTATTTCCTCAAGATTCTAATAATTCATTTTGTTTTTAAATGAAATGTCTAGCCCTTCTGGTTGCAAAGCCAGCCTCCTACGCTTCAAAATATAAACTAACTGAGATGTGCCTCTTCGTTGTTTTGGCTTGGTGTATATTTATGGATTTGATTGGCCTGCAAGAGGTCTGGTTGAATGGTCAGATCTGTTACCATTTAACATGCTGGTACTGCTAAAAGAAAACATAATTAAGCAAATTAAAAACTGGGTTAATTTTAACACATTTCTACATGTTAGAGGCCAGGGTGCTTTTGCATGGCTGGTAGCCTGTAGAGAGGCAGGTAGTTAAGCTGCAGGCTTAGTAGGGATCAGGAAATGTGTGACCAGCTCAGCCTTTACCAAGCAATTAGGCTGCAATCAGCACTCAGATATAGTGCCAGAATGGATCCCTTTGGCTCCCCAAGTCATCTACTCCCTAGTGGGTTAAATGTTGTAGTATATCTTACGTCTGGTGGTGGTGGTGTTGCTTTTACACTACAAAATTCAGGCCATGGTACCCCACCTTTCTTATAAGGAGCTCATGGTGGCATACATGGTTTACTATGTTTTATGCTCACAGTAACCGTTAGGCTGACAGATAATGGGGTGAGCTTCATGGCTTAATGGGGATTTGAACTAAGGTCTCCCCTTACCCGATTTGGCACTCTAACCACTATAACACCCTGGCACAGTTCCTCTCTGCTTGTAACTGTCCCAGCGGTGTGCAAAGAATATGGTGCCAGGGCCGAGACTCCCAGTTAGATAAGCCACTTCATGATGCATACGCAGATAAGCCACTTCATGATGCATACGCCTTTGACATTTCACAGATGAAAACAAGGACTACATTTTAGCACTGCTGTGTTCAGGCCCAGGAGCACTGCTGAATTGTGCTTGACCATGACTACGGGCTCTCTTTTGACCGACATTCCTGTTTTAACCCTAACCCTGCATGGCGATTCAATGTTCATGTGCTATCGCTTGGATCCAGTGTGGTGGAGTGGAACCACCCTCCCATTTAAGTGATGGGTGAATCTGTTGTTTACAGTCCATGTCACTTTCACATGTGCTACTATATATTTCTGCTCTGACCCATTTCTACATCAACCTAAGATTTTTTTGTAAGAAAATTAACTTTTTACATATAAGTTTAAATATGTATATGAAAAATATATTTTATCTCAAGCCACGTATTTATAAACGGCCAAGAACATTTGGAGAAGTGCAAAAATCTGATAAATATTTAAATTGCAAGCTGCGCATGTCCAAGAGGTGCGCGTCAGGTCAGTTCACACCAGAATTTCCACCCTAAATTAAAGTCCCAAGCATCCCCTGATCCCATTAGCTTTAGTCTTGTCCTGGATCTTGGCTAGAAAAAGAGAGAGAGGGAGAAAGAGGAAGAGAAAGAGAGGAAGAGAGGACGGGAGGGAGGGAGGGAGGGAGGGAGGGAGGGAGCATCTACAATTCTGCACCAATTTTTTATGAGGTTTGACTTTCACTGTGAAGGTTGCCATTTTGGAAGTATGTGAAAAGATGTACAGAAAGCCTCCTATGCTGCAGTAGATGCCATGGTGGGGCAGCACCAATTACCTGTTGCATGACTGCTGCTTACAAAAAGGTAGGAGGTGCGGGTCAAGGCAATGAAGTTGGCATGGTGCAAAGACACCGGTCGGAGCACCAGACTGGCTCCCAAGTAATTCAACAGGACTTACAGAATTCAAGAAAGCTAACTCCCAAGTAAATGATGTTAGGATAGCAGCCAAACCCAAATGAGTTCAGAGTCAACATGCACAGGGTTGTGCTGCAAGTCTCGGATATGTTTTTGAAAGAGTTGACTGGCAGTGGCGTAGCGTGGGTGGTGCAAGGGGGCTGGCCGCACCGGGTGCAACATCTGGGGCTTAGGGTTAGGGGGTGCAAATCCACGGGTTAGGGGGCGCAAATCCATGAGTTAGGGGGCGCAAATTACTTGCCTTGCCCCGGGTGCTGACAACCCACGCTACGCCACTGTTGACCGGTATCCTCAAACCAGCTACCTGCTTTTGTGAGATAGCACACTGCCCATTTCAGTAAATTTCCCTAAAAGTGGCATAGCCACTTGCTGCCATTTTATTTTGCAATGTGTGATATTAATATGTTAATTAGGTTTGGTTACAGCCATTTGTCGTTAAGCCATTTTCATTAGATTTTATATTGTACACCAGCAAGCCACATGAGTGTTAAAATAGGAGAAGAAAATTACAGCCGATGAAGAGTATTAGGAGGGTATGACAAGCAGGGAAAACAGTGATTGAGCATGCAAATCATTTTGCTTCCCTCCTCTTTTTTCCAACAATATATACTCTACCGCTTGCATTTTCCCAAAGGTGCCAGCGCAGCTACACTTGGTTAAAGTCTGTGCTACCATTCCTATAAGGCCCTGCGACAAATGATTTAGGTGAAAATAACCTCTAATCAGCATCACTTCATACCACACAGCAATTGAATTATTGTCAATCTCATCCTATCTACTTGACACTCACAAAAAAGAAACTCTGAAGTGTTTCTTCCAGCTGAAGTTTTGTAGCTGAATAATAAATAAAAGAGGGTGCTGTTGAAGCTCCGCATAATGTGACTGCATCTTTGTTCTTGTCAATCAGCTTTAACAAAAGTTAGAAAGTCCTGGATGTTATGATGAGACTCTTCAGATGGGGTTGATTTGGAATTTTTAGTACAATTGCTGCGAGTGTAGAAGTTGAGTTTTTAATAGGACAGTTTAAGCAAAGGTTTCGGGAACTTGATGAAACTTTGACAAGGCTGCTACTAAAGAGCACAATAAGGCATGCATGAATTGCCAATAAATCAAAGCCTTGCGTTTTAAAGATTCCTATTTTGATATGAACGCACGCAGCACTTTTAAAAGATAGCTCCAAGGTAGCTTTTCTGTCCTTGTTCAGATCATGAATTTAATTAATTCAGTGTAGAGATGTCATAAATTTTAAACTCTTTAGAATCACATTTTTAAAGTAAACATCTAGCCATTAGTGTCTTTTTCATTTTGTTTCATTTTTCTTGCAAGGTTTATAATGAAATCCTTTTATATTCAGGCAGAAAATTTTCTTCTTCTTTTTTTTTTACAGCATCCCTAAATTATAAACCTTCAAATTATTTACTATAGTTTTAAATTAAGAAAACAGAGAGTAAAGTGCAGTTCTGATTTTCAGAAGCCACAACCTTGTGTGCTTAATTTCTCTTTAGGCATACAGCTGTACAGCCCTTGTATAATGGAAGGTTTGAGACAAAATGGTCCCCCACCACCTTACCTCCGTGTAATGCAATTTAGCTTCATTAAATTACTGGAGGGCCAGTTACTTAAGCTGAATATTGATTTTCAGTCTGGGCCATGTTTAACATAATTCTGCGCAGGCAATGGCTAATTCTGCATTTGGGTCTTACACCCTAATGAAATTACAAGACGGCAACTGACCACAGGCAAGCTGTCTGTGCTAAGGTGTCACAGTCCAGGGCAACTGATCAGTGCAGTATGCCTTTTAACCCTTTCATAGCAAGGCATATCGCAGCATGCTTCAAAGGCCAGCATTGACAAATCTCTTGTTTCTTCAAGGAAGCTGCCGTCTTTTATCTGGGGATGTGTAGCCTGGAGCTAGGTTTTGGTACTGTAAAGTATCTGCATTGCTGTTATATTTTCCTGCAGCAGCAACAGACATCTCACTGTCTAAACAGCAACAGATGCCGTCAATAGGTACTGCTCAAAATGCAGATTTACTGCTCTTCTCTGCGTCTGAAAATCACAAATTATTCTCCGAAGCTAACAGAAATTAATAAAACCCAACATGTTACAAGGAAAATGAGCTGCATAGTGGCAGAGTGTCTTTTCACTTGTAGATTTGAACAACAGACATGAAAGATGGTTGTTATTTGAGGCAATGTTCTAATGAAAGGTACAGCACGTTAGACATTGAAAGAAAAAAGATTCAGCAGTTCAGCAGTTGAAGTTTTATTGCATAGAGAGGAACTGGACAAATTATAGAACTGGGTCACGATAATGTCAGGGAGATTTTTCTTTTCCCTTCATCTGAGTTCATTTTTTGAAATAAACGTTTAGAACCAGCAGGAAGGCATTTCATTTCTAATATCTAAGCTAAAAGGGTTTATTCCACTGATATTTCTGCAGTATCAACAACGGCATTTAGCATTTCCTATCAATAAAGCGTTACAAGGTTTCTGAAATGACACCCCCTCCCACTCAATAATGCTAGTTTGACAAAATCCTCTTACTATTTTCTATTTCCCTTTTTAAGACAGCTTTATTGTGGAATTTTATTTTATTTCGAAATAGAGTTAAAAATAAAGGTACCAGAACACACACCCCTTATGTACCAAGTTCACTAAAGGAATAAGGAAGCTTGTGGATAATATTTCTTATCATGCTTGTAGTATAGCTAGCTCACTGACCTGTGTCCATCCCAATGTTTTTGAACTCTCCCTCAGCCCCACCCAGCATGGCAAATGACACGGGATGATGTTGTCCAGCAAGGTCTGGCAGGCACCAGGTTCCTCGTCTTGAACTTTATAATAGACATTACATCTACAGCATTTTCAGTGGGGGGTGGGGGAAACAGGCACCCATTCTTGACTGAAATTGTATCAGAAGCTTGATCTTACTGTTACCGTTTGGGGAAGAAAATCTGGAAGAGCTTGCTCAGACATACTAGGCTGAGCTACCGAAAAAATACTGAAGACAGGACCCAAAGGACCCTTTGAATGGTATATCCCAATCCCTTATCACAAACCACTTTGGAATTGTCCCTCACTTTCAGAAGAGGTTACAAATCCAAATCTTCCTTGGGCTTGCGGAACAAGTGTGTGTTTAGATCTAAGCAACAACTTGCATGGACTTCCAGTCTGGTGATGCATGTCAAATGAGATGCTAAAATGCTACCAGCTCCCCCACAAGTAGGTGTCTCTCCCTTAAGGTTCCTTGTCCCCACCCCTCCACACACATTTGGTTTAGTGCGTTTGTCAGTGAATAAAGGAGGCAGTGCAGAAAAGTACTCTCCTCTGTCTTCCATTGGGTTTTAGCAATGATTACAAAAATATTCATCTCTGCATTTATGCTGTCTGCGCTCGCTCTCTCTCTCTCTCTCTCTCTCTCTCTCTCTCTCTCTCTCAGCTTTGTTTACTAACAGTGCTACCATCATATGGCACTGTGGTGACAGCTGCTTACTATGTAATCTACAATTGACTAGAATCACTGATATCCTCATGTAAGCACATCTAGTTAGCTTCCTTGCACTGTGATGCTCACTGCATGATTTTCAGGTTGCTGGGGTCACGTGACTAATTCAAGTAAAAGCATGGGCTAGAAGAAAATAATTGCACAAAACCGGCAGTAAATAGGGAATGACAATGGGTGGAATTTTTAAAAAGCAATTATCCCCACAATTAAAAGTGTTTTGGGGGAATCATATCTATGTCCTTTCAAAAGCACAATCTTGTGCTTTTGAAACTAAAATGTGAAAGTATTCAGCTTAGATTCATAGACTGACAGCTGTGCTCTATTCACATAAATTTCTTTAAAAGACTTCTAGGATAATGTAGCAGCAGCAGCATTTATTCATAAAATGAAGCATACCCTCACATATAGCAGAGTTTGAATCCACATCGGTCCCTGTAACTTCTGCACAAATTTCATTTTTGGAAGGCTGAGTGAAAACTGAAGGACAGCCTCTTTTCAGAGGTGAGCTGAAAGCCTCTCCAGACTGGATTGCTTCTGCAGCTAGCTAGCAAAGTGTTGACATGAAAGAAATACTTTCAGTGAGAGTGGGTACAGGAGTGAGCTTACTTTATTGTTACAATGTGTCCATGGGTGGTGTGTATTTAACTTCCAATTAAACATTTCTCCAAAACTGAAAGGGAAAAAAATCACCTAAAAAAATACAGTAACAACAAACAGCAGTGAGGCACACAGTCGGAAGCATCCCTGCCTTCTGCTCTTAGGCAGAAAAACCCAGGCAATGATGTCATGTGGTTTCAGGAAGTGCAAGTACCCAGGAAGGTTTGTAGATGATAGAAAGGATACTCACAAACACAACTTGGTCCCCTTGAAAGTGAGATGCAAGAAAAACCCTGCACCCTCTCCAGGAGAAATTTCACTGAAATTTTTCTCTCCCCTTTGATAATTTTCAAATGCAGTTTATTGTCTCATTAACTGATTGAGAGCTCTGCAGTCCAATAGACAGAACGGTAGATTTACACCAAGGAGCAGAGCATTCTTTCTGTTCCAGCTTCGGTGCAAGTCACTACTGCATAATTCCACCTCTGCAAAATAACAACAGCAATAACCTAATGTCGATTTCGTTGTGAAGGTTAACAAGGTAAGAGCAGAGAGCCACAATTTAAAATATTAATAAAAATCACAGCCTAATTTAGTCTCAAGCACAATGAACTTGCAGAAGTGTTGGGAGTGTGGTTTCAGTTCTGGCCTCTTTCTATCAAAGAGATATTTATTAATCAATAGAAAAAAAAATCAAAGGTTTCCATAGGATAGAGGGGAAGAGTTTTTGGCTGCAGATTTATAGGTTTGCTGGATCTTTTCCTGGAGTCTTAATTCACCTTTTAGATAAGAGAACAAATCTGGGCACTAAAAATGCAGTGATATAAATCTTTGATCGTCCCCAGCTGCTAAGAACATGCAGGGCATGAATATGTTCTGTGGAAGGTTAAATCCACAGGAGCAGGTGTAGGGGAATTATCACAGAAAGAAGAAGAATGTCACAATGGCAGCATTTGCTCAGGTGAGTAAGCTATGCGGTATTTGAGGGCACACTGAAGAACAATATGAAGATATCACATTGGGCAGATGTTGGGAGAAATTGAACTTTTGCTTGCTACTCAAGGGCAATATCTCCATAAGGTATTATGGAGTTCTTGGAAATTATCTGGAAGCTTGCACTGAATTTTTTTGATATATATATATATATATATATATATATATATATATATATATGTAGTGAGATTCATTTATTGAATTGTTTTTATTTGGTGGGAAAACGGAGCTACACAAATCTTTCATCAGTTACTTCTTCATTGGCACTCAAGAAATAATTGCCTCTCAATTGACATTGACATCCAACTATCCCTTGCCTTTCTGAGAAAACAGTACCTGGTGTGAGATCCCAGTTCCAACAATTCAACTTGGGTACCTTGTTTTGGAAGCACACACTCTGGGTATGGACATAAATCAAATCAAATCAAATCAAATACCTTTATTGGCATCACAGTATAAAACATTTCAAGTCACTGGGATAATTAAAAGGACAAGGGTGAAGCTGTTGAGGGTAATAAGGTCACACTGTGATTGTGTGCACTTAGATATTCTGCTTCACCCTGTTTGTCACCCTGTTCATTGGGAACCCTTTTGGGTAAAATTGTGGCTAAAAAGGGAGCTACTAAACCAGTGATACCTTGTCCCAATCTGTCAGGAGAACCCTCATTTGACTTCCCGGAGTTACAGTGGTACCTCGGATTAAGAACTTAATTTGTTCTGGAGGTCCATTCTTAACCTGAAACTGTTCTTAACCTGAGGTACCACTTTAGCTAATGGGGCCTCCCGCTGCCGCCGCGCCGCCACTGCACAATTTCTGTTCTCATCCTGAAGCAAAGTTCTTAACCCAAGGTACTATTTCTGGGTTAGCGGAGTCTGTAACCTGAAGCGTCTGTAACCCAACATACCACTGTATAGGCTGGAGGTCCAACATTTTGCTCAGCATCAGTTGGTGAAGTCTTTTGGCTAAGATCAAGTGTAGTGAGTCTGGACATATATGGACATAGAAAACTGCCTTATACCGAGTTAGGCCGCTGGTCCATCAAGACTCTTACAGTGTCCTGTGATTGACAGCAGCTCTCCAGGGTTTCATGCAGAGGTCATTCTCATTACCTACCAGTACTGGCCCAGGACATTTTGCTACCTGAGATGAAAGGCAAGATGGTGGGTACCATTCTAGGTACAAAAGACAACCAGTCTGGCAGCTGAATTTTCAACATTGGCAATGGGACAATGACCTCTGCCTCAGAGGGCAGCAGACTAATTTAGGACAGGACAGATCCTGTCCTGCTCCACCTTGACACTGCTCCTTGCCCCTCAGCATTTGCTGAATCAAGCAGCCATCTCGCTTTGTCTAATGATATTGCCCTCTTCTTCCTCTGTTTGTAGGCGCCAGGATTGAATCTGGGGTTCCCTGTATGCAAAGCTTGTGGATTGCATGGCCATAGCTCAGGTATGGCCACCAGTATTCCTGGCTGCAGCAGATTCTGAAACCTATCCCCAAAGGTTATTTTATTGAAAGGCAAAGTTTGATAAAACGTGGGTATATTTGTGTGAATTATAAGCACGTAGACAACACTATTCATGCAAACTGCCTGAGAATTTTCCTCACAGGTATTCTTCCCACTTTTCTTCCAGTCTGCGAAAATGTGTTTCTTGCTACGATTTTAAAAATGAGTAAGCTCACACTGTAGCGGGGGGGGGGGGGATGCAAAGCTGACTTGTCATCGGGACTCAGTAACCGGCATCAGGTGCCTTACTTAGCTCACCATCAAGGATTTGGCATGCCACATGATTGATAACTATGTCCATTCTCATAACATAATTTTCTCCCTATCACATTTGCACACATGGACCAGAGTCTTTTGTTACTTACTACATGCCTGATATCTTCATTTCCCACATATACTGAAAAAGAATGCACAAGAGCCTCATTTCAGTGCTCCAAAGTCATAATTCTGTCCTTAAAATATTAGAGATGATCATAGGAACCCTGTAGGCCTCATGAAGGGTGGAGGATATACGAGAAGCCCAGAGAGCTCAGAAGCATGCAGAAGTTGAAATCATCAAGTTACATTCTCCCTGTCTACAAATTAATGGCCATTTCTCAGGTTCTTCACTCTCACATAGTACATTCTTACTGGTCACGTTGTTCCAAGGATTTTAGTGGGATACCACAAAGTAAAAGTTTACTGGGGGGGAAACAAAACAAAAGCCACACCACAATGAAATGCAGTCGCTTATAAAGAATATAAATATGTTCATATTTTAAAAGCAGTCCCAGGAACAGCATGTACTTTACATTAATAATTGGTACAATACAGTGGCTTAGGAAGCAGCCCTATGTAGAAGGTCTTGCTATTGAAATTAATTAATCTCTGGAACTGCAGGCACACTTAACATATCAGCTGTAAATGTGATGAACTCTGTCTCTTAATGCCCAGCCAACAGAAGATTAATTTATCAGTTGTGCCCCTCACTCACAACTGCTGCCATCTCCTCCAGTTGAGAAACAAAGCTAAGGGTCAGAGATTAAATCAGTGCATTCTTCCTTTATCTCAGTCACCTGGATGTAAGGTACTTTGTTTCCCAGTCAGAGGAAGCAATGGCAGAAACAGTAGTTACCAAGCAGGCAGATAAGCAGTCAGGGCAAGGCGGGCATTTATAGTGTTTTATTTGCTGATATGCATTTGCTGAAGTTCATGCTAGCATGAATTTTGTTAAATATTTAAAGTGCTGCAGGACTCAGTGTTTTTACTGCAACAAACATGCTGATTCCTCTGGTGGTTGCAATGCTCAATTTTATACCTTAAAGTGCTGTAGAGGTGGGTTTTGAAGTGCTCTTCTTGACGACCCCCACAGCCATGCCCCTTCAAAGACTAAACCAACAACAAAAATCATCATGATGGTGATTTTACCAGTTGTAGATATTATGGCTTTTCTTCTTCTTCTTACTCCCAATTGCTCCTGCTTTGCTTAACATCCAGCCTGATGAAGTGTTCTGGTGGACTCAAAAGCTTGCTTGCTATTTTGTGATAGTTGGGTTAAACATAATAAAGAGACTCTGGTTGTTGTTTTTATTTTTTAATAAAAGTGGCAGTTATACTCTTAACCCTTAACCATGTTGTCTAATGCAGGCTTCCTCAACCTCACCCCTCCAGATGTTTTTGGCCTACAACTCCCATGTTCCCTAGCTAGTAGGACCAGTGGTCAGGGATGATGGGAATTGTAGTCTCACAACATCTGGAGGGCCGAGGCTGAGGAAGCCTGGTCTAATGCAACCTACCTCACCCTCTGCTTTTGATGGGTTTCTCTCCAGGAAATGCTAAATTTGCTAATTTGCAGAGGATTAGCAAATAGTACTTGAGGAAATGACATCATAATCTGTCCTGTGAAATAATTGATGGTGCTTTGTCTCTGCTCCACTACACCACTGGGGTGGGGGTGGGGAGACTGTTTTCATTTGCCACATGGGGAAGATTAATCATTCAAATAAAAGGTTTAATAATTAGTGTCCCCGTCAGCTGGTACAAAAACATTCAATAAACCTAATCTACTAATGAGAACAATGGATTGCAGTAGTTGTGGTCTGAGGAGTCTCTGAGTCAAATCCCACCTCAGCTATATGTTCATGAGGTGCTCCTAGTCAAGCCTCTCTCTCAGCCTCAGTTTCTGATCTGCACTATCGGGATGACAATAGTATTGTCCTACCTTAACCACACAGTTGCAAGTATTTCTGAAGTAATGAATGCATACAACTTTTAACATTCTTGAGTACTATAAACATTGTTATTTAAATGTTCTTATATTTTGCTGGGCATTGTCCAATAGGTTCTTGCATAGCATATTAAGGCACGAAATGTTAAAAAAAAGGGAGGGGGAGGACAAACAAATGAAGGAAACCTGAAGCTGCCTACTATAAATTGAGGTGTCAATTATAGTAAACAGAAAACAATTATGTGGTTACAAAATGAATATCTTTTTGGTAGGTTTAACTGCTTTCTAACAACTCTCTCATAAAAAAGACCTTGTGGTTTTCTAGTGAAGTCTCCCTTTTTAATTATTGGATGAAAGGTACATCTGTATAAAAATATAAATAAATCTGTCAATATGAAACAGAAAAATCATTTTATTATTACAGAACTGTGTCTTTCTTTCTTTCTTTCTTTCTTTCTTTCTTTCTTTCTTTCTTTCTTTCTTTCTTTCTTTCTTTCTTCTTTCTTTGTCTTAAAGCCAGTGCTTTCCCCCCTAAAAAATGTTTGGAGTACTCTCATTTTCCTACTCATATTGAAATACTGGCCTTCAATGAGGTCAAACTTAGATTCACAAAATGTTTAGGGGTATGCGTACCCCTGCATCCTGCCCCATACAAAGTAATCTTTCCACAGATTGAGTGGCAGGGGTTTAATGCTAAATGAAAAGGTCTGACACTCAAATTCACCATATTTTATTCATACATGGTATTATACAAGTGGCATATACAAGCTCATAATTGAGCTTCTGAGTAATAATTAATGAGTAAATATTCCCAATTTTTTATAAGTGTATTTTGTCGAAGACTTTAAAGTGCAGCATGTGAGAATATTATCCCAGCGATGCTGCATTCTTAAAATAATATGTTTCCTTCTCTTTTTTGAAATATCAAAATCGGAGAAATAACCTGCCAAACCAATCATTTCTTCCCAAGAGTCCTGCAAAAGGCCTGGATGTTAATTGCATTTAACCTAGAATGGCAGAGCATTCCTCTCCCCCATTATACAATAACTAATATGTAAACTACTGTTGCACTTTGAAATTACTTTCACTTAAATTCTATTATTGGCACTCCACTGTGGAATATATCTAGGTTCCATTTCATTAAAAAAAAGAGACTAATTATGCTGGCACTGTGCACCCGCCAATCGTGTGTGTGTGTGTGTGTGTGTGTGTGTGTGTGCAAGTGCTATGACTCAGAAAAAGAATATTCACAATGCCAAGTGTAATAATTTGCACTGGCTTGCACAAGAAAATAACATTTGAGAATGGGCTGCTCCCAGAAATTTTATCAGGATAGGAAATAGAAGAAAACTTACAGATTTTATAGAACAAATAACTTCGAATTGTTTGCAACACATCACAAACAACTGGGTGAAAAATATCTGCCTGCTTAATGAAATAAGAAAATGAGTGTACATTAAATTTTGCTAGCAATGTCACCACTGAATATGACTTAGCCCTAATTTGTGCATTTCCTGCTTTAAAATTTAGGCCATATAGACATATAGATACCGCATTGGGATTTAATCACACACACCTTTGATGGAGACCACAGTTTAAAGGACATTGTACAATTAATTTGTAAAGTCATGGCCATCTCAGCTTTTACCACATGGCAACCTCAGCCTTGGGTCAGTGCATATTTGAACTGGACAGCTTGGGTATAAGTCTGTCAAAAACCATACTAGTGAAAAAAACACATGACTAAGCAGTACTACAGAATGCTAAACTATTAAACTGCCAACAGTTTAGCCTGATGGTGATTTGAAGGGTATTGCATGCCATACCCTAGGCACTGCCTTATCAGACTGCAGAATATTATTGATTTGTGCATTTAAACTAATAAAAGGCCTACGTTCTCAACTTGATCTGGAATAAATGCCTTGTTCAGTCAATACTCTTCGAGAGAATACTTCAAAGATCTTATCAAAGGGTTGGTGACCTGTACATTGAGGCTGGCCTTTGCTGTCTAGGGAAGGACCTCCCTGCACTTGGTCTTTGACCCTGCCCTCTCCTCTTTCCCCTTAAGTGCCACACAGAGCAATAACTTATTACAGCTGAACATCTTCAATTGTGCATATGGTGGGAAGTAGCCCTGATAACAACGGGATGAAAAACAAACTGGTTCCCCCCCTCTACTTCCTGGCTACTGCATCCCTTCTCATTCATAAAACACCAGCTATGCAGTAATATTGAGGATTCAGGTATGTAAAGGCTTCGCTTTGCCACTGCTTCTATCTAGAGCTAAAAGGATAGTAAACTTTGTGCTGCCTGGATTGGTAAATATTATAGGCAGTGGCTTAAGTAATCTTGGAAGTGTAATGACTCTCCAGCGTCATTGTATGTTTCCTTCCTTCAGAGCTGCAGCATGTTGGCCTCTCATGCTCATGGGTTTGGCACTTTGGAAATTCCATTAAATATAAAAAGAGAAGATGGTGTTGCGCAGGTTGCATGGAGCTTTGCTTGTTCTTTCCTAGTGTTGACTGAAGCATCCTGCTGCAAAATGAATACAGTGAAAGGGTGGATGGGTGGCAATACCAGTCCATAACGTCTAACAAAACTGCCCTGTTTATGGAAATAGCCACTTTGGAAAAAAGACTTAAAATCTTGGTACTTGGTTCAGCTTTTGTTATGGATGGGTTGTTTTTTTGTTTTGTTTTTAAGAAGGGGGTGGGGTATTTACAGGGTAGAATTGGTGGGCAGAGGGTTACTTAGCCCTATTCTCTTCTAAGTGCTTCCCAAGCCATTTTCCCTCAGCAAAGAAGTAAAACCAAGCTAAGGGGAGAAAACATTGCGTGTGGGATTGTCAGGGGATTGTCAGGGGGTGGACTCAAGCACCATTGCATCGCACCCATCCCACATGCTTTGAGAATATATGTTTGCGAGACGATCCCTGAGTATGCTGTATATGAGGGATAATCATTTCCCATAGAAATTTAAGCATGGCTCTAGGGCATTGAAGTCCATTTGTAATCTGAAATCTATTTGTATAGGGGGTGATTTATAGGTGCTTCCACATACCAGTATGTGTTACATGCCATCAGTAAAAGGGCTAGAATTTTCCGAATTATGTATAAATAACAATAATACAGAAGCACTTTCTAACTTCACCTACCCTATCCATCATGTAAAATCAGTGGGAAATGAAGAGATCTGGAGGGATTGATGGTAGGATGGCTTCCAAATGCAGAATCTAATCTAGATTTTAAACAAAGTGATCTTCGCCTTCCTTTAGAAATCAAATTGCACAATGTAAAACATGTATATATATATATATATAAGCAGACAATATCTTTGACACAATTTCTTTTCCTGGCCATACCATGGAGGGTGGGGGGAGGTAGCCCTAAAACTCACAATGGAGCAACTTCCATTTCAGATCAGTTTCTGCTCCTCTAACATGGTCTATTTATTTTTATTGGTTTGTTTCTCATTAAATCCTTCAATTACTCTGCAGTGTAAAATGGTGAAATTATTGGCATGTGCCACTTTCCTCATGTATCTGAGTTTGCTTATTACACTTGCAGAAAATGCTTGAATGGGATCAGGCTCTGCTGTGGATTGAGACAGAGTTAATAAATATTATTTGGTGTTTTTTTCCCTGAGAAGCACTGCTTTTCTTGATTGTTTTTTACAGTTGGATTGGGAATATTGATTTATTCACCACTGTTACAATAATTGTATACAAGGAACAAAAAAAAATGCAGAGGTAACATTTCATCAGCTCAAACAGATTAATTAGTTGTAGTAGATTAGGCACAGTGTTACACAGAAAGATTTGCATTTAGAGGAAGGGGAAGAAAGTTTATTTTATCTTTTAAAAAAGCAAGAGAATTTAATAGAGATGTGATACACTGAGCTGTTGGGCTTAGTATTCAATCAGTGCTTTCAAGTGAGCATTAAAGGGTAACTTTAAATATTAAGTCTTATTTCTAAAATTAAAAAGCAGTTGTTGAGTACAATTGTAGGGAAATCCCTATTAAGAATACTTGAATAAAATAAGGTTAACTGCATTTCACATCTAACATTCTGATTTTTCTTGGGATTATGAAGCCTAATTCTATTAGCAAGGAATGATCATTTTAGTTGCATTGGGAGCATATCAAAATTGCATAGATTGTGGTTTGTTTCCCCTTTCACACAGATAGTTGTTTGGAATACAAAAATTAATATACACTGAAATGCAACCTGGCTACTGTACTTGAATATCACGAGGCATTATGAACAAATGCGTTAAATATCCTAATTGTTCCTTCTTTGACTTCTTCCTGAGGGGAGCTGATATTTCTTAATGCTTTGCACCACTGACATAAAGAGGGTAATTTACTAATTTCCCCCCAAGAACTTAAGCTTTAACAAGTTCCAGAGCATAAAAGAGAAGAAAACAATTATTTTTATCACTCTTAATGTCCACGATGAATCCACACAGTGGTATACCACAGCCATTGTCTGACACGTTTCTGATTCTTTAAAGCATTAATTTGATCATCTCGAATTTGTAAAATATTGCACGTAATGCAATATCGCAAAAGAGCCAACAAAAATCACACACAAACATACATTGATAGCCTAAAGAAGATAATGAAGTGATGCAGGAAGATCTAAGCTAGGCTGACACAGAAAGAGGCAAGCAAGTTTCCATTGGAGAAAGCCATTGAGCAATGCCATGGGAATGAGGAATTCAGGGAAGGAAATGAAGAGGGAGAGCACTGCCTTAAGAGATGGTGGATGCCAGCATGTTGTTGAGGTGGCACTCAGGGACGGACCTTTCTCCCCTCTTCTCCCACATGCCTCTTCCAAGTTTCCCCCAAATCTGCTCTAAAGGGTTAAGAATACCCCCCAAAACAGCCAGCATGAGAGGGGAGATTGTTCCATCGGGCAAGCAGAAACGCTTGCACAGGTAGAGTGATCTCCTTATCCCTATTCCACCATGACACAGCAGTGACTTGAAGCAGCATCGGCCTGCAAATCAACTGTCTGTATACCAAGTATCTGGAATGAGTTAAGTGGTAACTGGAGAGAGGGTCTTCTTAGTTGTGGCATCCTGAAACTTCTTTGCTTATATTGTAGGCAGCAGGAAAACATCATTTTATTCACCCGGGATTTAATCTGTGCTTTTAATCCATTGGGTTTCACTGTCTGCCCTGCACTGATTTGGGTTTTGCCCAGGTAAAACTGGCATAGCATAATCCTGTAACTAATCGTCCCTAGAGGCAAGGCGAGATAGAGTAGCCCTAGGAAAGCAGCACTAGTGTCACAATTTTACTGTTACAATAAACCGTCTAAACCGGCTCCCGTTGTTTCATCTCTTGGCAGTAGCAGTCAGTGGGGTGGTGGAAGTTGGGCAGCGATTTATACCTGCCTTCTGAATACTGAGCATCACTGACTGTTCCTGAGAGGGAGAAGGCAAATTGCTGGAAGGAAGGTGCAGTGCAGGTGTGATGGCAGGAGCATCAGATTGGCTCTGCATCTCACCCCTCTCCCTCTCAGGAACCAGCAGCAATGCTCAGTGTTCAGAAAGCAGGTGAGCAGCAGCACCTTGCCTACACTGCCCCACCAATCGCTACTGCCTCTTAGTCATAATTTAGCATGGCCAAGGAACAACTCGGATAGTAGCTATGCAGGTTACAAATGAGGCTGTACACTGGTGCAGTTTCTCTGCAGTCTTTCAGATGCTGTGAGGGAAGAATTGTTGGAAACATTTTATATTGTTTGTCTGTTACTGTGGTCCTTAGACTGTATCTTAGCCTAGACTGCATCCAGCAACTCTAATAATGATTTGCCATTATATCTTTGCCAGAGCAAATTAATTTGTACATTGCCAAGAACAATGACAAATGAAGATGCTGGGAACAGCTGGTTAGCAGCACAGAGTTTGCAATGACGCTTCATGCCTCCAGTCTGGGAAACTGTGATCATTGTTAAGTCTTAAAAGCAAGGTGTTTTGCACATTTTTCAACTCTTCTTTAATTTGACACAAGCTGGTTCCCCACTCATAACAGACCACCACACATTGGAAATGATGAACATCATTACAAAACTTTACATGCTGATTACTCTGCAGTATCCCCCTCTGGCATCTTGAGCGGGGTTGGTAACATGATTTTGGTGAAGTCCAGCTTGAAAAGATCAAATCAGATGTTCGTGGGGATTCTCAGTCAGTGTTCACCAGCATGCAACAGTAGTTTTCTTGCATTTTGCCCAGATACTAGGTAGACACACAAGAAGGCTTCTGCAGCCTCTGAAACGATAAAGGAATATATCCTTGTAGCTAATGACACATCATTGGAGCACAATGACACAATGCTAGTGGAAAAGATGAAAAGTGGAGCACTCAACGAATTTGGAAAGATTCCACACACACAACCCTTGAACATGTCAGACAACCGAAGACAACTGGGCAATAACACTGCTGATCACATCTTTGTAAATATAGGCAAGAAATATGGAACTTGCTGATAAGTCTGCTTCTAATTACTCGATTACTTTTAAAACATGCCAAAGTAGTTACATTGGAGCAGTGTTTCTTTCTTTCAAGCATTTATACTCCACTTGACAGGTAAAAGGTAAAGGACCCCTGGATGGTTAAGTCCTGTCAAAGGTGACTATGGGGTTGTGGTGCTCATCTTGCTTTCAGGCCAAGGGAACCGGTGTTTGTCCACAGACAGCTTTCCAGGTCATGAGGCCAGCATAACTAAACCGCTTCTGCTGCAACAGAACACCATGAAGGAAGCCAGAGCGCATGGAAACCCCAAGAGGCTCTCAAAGCACGATGCCATCATATTAGAAATAACATCCTTTATACTCATTCTTGGTTTTCTTTGTGTCAACTGGCAAGCAGGACCACAGATGATATCTGAGGTGCTGGAGGAGCTGGATCTCATTTAGTTAATGATGAAACCAAGTGTCAGCTGGTTTGTAGTTCACTTGCAAAAGCTCCTACAGAGGTCCTTTGAGGCATGGGTGTGGAACTGGGTTTCACTAGGCTTATGATGCAGGAAATGTTCCCTTGCTAGCAGATGGTATGGCCAAGCTACAGCTACCACTGAGAGCCGATGAGACAAGGGAGTGAGGCTGAGCATCTCGATCTGGTTTCACTCATGATGGAGGCAAGTCTTCTCTTGTTAGCAAACTTGATGGTTTTTACAAGTTACCTATATTTCCTTCTCACTGTGAAGTGCAATGAAAATAGAATTATGTTGCTTGAATTAGGAATACTGTTGTTTTAACAATGAGGAGCAGAATAGCCATTCATTAATTGGTTGCATCATAGGTGCCAACTCCCTGGGCACTGAGTGCCCGAGCACCCACAATATTCGCCATGAAGGGGCCCACAAATTTCGGTGCCAGAGCCATGCACACTGCATGGCACCCACAGCCCCAGACACCCACAGTTGCGGGGCCAAGTTGGCACTCCTGGGTTACATTTTCAAGGGCAACATTAGTATTGCAATAGAAAAATGCAGGTTTTCTGATGGAAAGAGAGAAAGAAAGAGAATTTGTGCAAGACAGAAATAACAAAAGGGACAATATGTGTAAGGTTGAAGGAGGTGAAATGATCAAGCAGGAAATTCAAATTATTCCGTGAACTATCAAGGAAGAGGCACATTTTCTTAGGACTGTGACAAGTGATCCCTGGCTGACTGCAGTGTGTACATTTCCTACCTGGTGAATCACCACTATCATGTTAGAATTCAGCAGTAGAAATGGTAGCAGTTCTGGTGTGATGGGCCTTTAGCTGGTGTTGGTGCCCTAAGAAATGTGTACCCGAGCCACCTTCTGGACCAGGGGTCAGCAAACTTTTTCAGCCGTGGGCCGATCCACTGTCCCTCAGACCTTGTGGGGGGCCGAATTATTTTTTTTGGGGGGGGGGGAATGAACGAATTCCTATGCCCCACAAATAACCCAGAGATGCATTTTAAATAAAAGCACATATTCTACTCATGTTAAAACACCAAGCAGGCCCCACAAATAACCCAGAGATGCATTTGAAAAGCACACATTCTACTCGTGTAAAAACACGCTGATTCCCAGACCACCCGCGGGCTGGATTTAGGAGGCAATTGGGCCATATCCAGCCCCCGGGCCTTAGTTTGCCTACCCATGTTCTGGATAATGCCACCTGTTTCTTACCCATACTAGACTCTGACAACAAGCTTCAATGATCTACAGCGTCTTGATGAGTTTTACAGGTGCAAAACGGTGGGGTTTTTTTGTTTAGTTTGATCTGCCCACAAAAAGGGTATAGTTCACTTGCACCTAAGTCTAAGACAGATGGGCATTAGCCCTCTTTTGCCGCAGGTAAAATAAATTCACTTCAGTGCATGAAGTACGAGGAGTGTGTCCTTTATAACACATCCCAAAGAAATCACCAAGGGTATGCAGGATGCCACTTTTTCTTAACCATTTTCAAGTAGTCTCATGCTTTAAATGAAATGTTGTACATATGAATGTGAGAGTGTTTGGTTTTCAGACTAATCAACTGTTGCTTATGAAACAGGGAAATTATAGATTTTCTTTCATGCTCTCCTCCCCCTGTTTTTGCTTGGGATCTCAGCAATGTTTTCTTACATCTTCACAAAGTATATGGATCCCTTGCACCTGTGAAGCTGTTTACTCAGCTATGAACACAATTATGATACAGAAAAGCAGTCACTTTTGAAATAAACATCTGGAAAACCTTTTGGGTGCTGCATTGATTCAGAGAATGGCAGCCTTGGCTATTAATGACAAAAGGCTAATTTTTCTCCCCGTCTCTTGGCCTGTATAATACATAACCAAATTAAAAAGGGTAATACTGGGAACTCTTGAACATGGCTTTATTTATTAGCAACTGAAGTAATGTCCCTAGAAACTCTAAGAAAATATTGCATGTTGCAATCTCTTTGTTTCACTCCAATAAATCAATGCAATGACTAATATTTGTGTTCTGGGTTCATTTATAACAATTATTGTATACATGCCAGAACTGTGTGCTCATCCCGCCTGTTACCTCCAAGACAAGGGCTGCAGCTCCCTCCTCCCAATCCCAGGAATAGCCATGCTAAAACTGCATACATTGCTTTAACAGTACCCTGCTGATGTGGTCCCGGGTTTGAAACTGAATTCTTCAGAATATGTTCTGTATACTGCAAATACATTCTATATACTGCAAAAGGCTTATTAGGGAACTAAGCTTGGTAGAAAAGCTTTACTTTGGGAGAATGATGTGCAGCTATCACTGAACCTCATTTTACCTAGTAATTGCCAGGGGTGCCTTGTATAAAATATCGGGGGGGGGTGTTTTCAGGTAGATGGCACATTGCATAACCAATCACATGATGTGGCACACACATACCATTTGAATAGCAATGTCCAACAATTGGGGGGGGCAGCCCTCTCAAATATTTTATTTGAGGGATGAAGGGACATTGGCTACTAGAAGTTGGCTCCTTAAATATACCCACCTTGTCAATATCACCAGCCTTCTCCATCTATTGGAGACTGTATGCCCAAGTTTGGACAAGGATGGTGCTAATTCTCTTTTCTTAGTGCACCCTTAATGCTGAATGTATGTTCAATAATAGTAGCAGCTCTGTCCACAAGAAGTAATCCAAAGTGGACATCGAAAGGAACTCATTCTTATTTAAAACTTAGGTAAAGGTAAAGGGACCCCTGACCGTTAAGTCCAGTCGCAGACAACTCTGCAGTTGCGGCGCTTATCTCACTTTACTGGTTGAGGGAGCCGGGGTTTTTCCGTGTCATGTGGCCAGCATGACTAAGCCGCTTCTGGCAAACCAGAGCAGTGCACGGAAACGCCGTTTACCTTCCCGCCGGAGCGGTACCTATTTATCTGCTTGCACTTTGATGTGCTTTCGAACTGCTAGGTTGGCAGGAGCTGGGACCGAGCAATAGGAACTCACCCCATCGCGGGAATTCGAACCGCTGACCTTCTGATTGGCAAGCCCTAGGCTCTGTGGTTTAGACCACAGCACCACCTGCGTCCCTTTTTGTTTATAACTTCTTAATACTGCTTAACAATCACATATTCCTACATTTGCCAGGTTCCAACAGAGCCAATTGAAAGCACTGTGCTGCCAGAAGCAAAGCCCAAATGGGGTTCACCACCACCCTGCCACACCATCCAAACACCAATTCAAGCCTTCATCTATCTTGTCTCCACGATGCCGCCAGAAGCTGCTGTGTGGCAGGGCTGTCCTTGGACCCTGCCCTGCACTCTCCCATAATCTATTGTGACAAGCGGTTTCAGAGATGGAGTAGAATGTGTCTCCCTATTGACTGTCCTCATGAGCTGGATCCTTGAGCACTTGTGGTTTCAACTCACATGGGTTGCTTATCCGCATTGGTCCACTCCCCCCCCCCTTCATGCATCCTCTCAGAAAGAATTGAGGAGGAATCAGCACAGGGCATGGCAGTGGAGGTGGGATGAGTGAACATGGCCTTGCTCTCCTGCCTCATGCAATTACAGTGGTACCTCGGGTTAAGAACTTAATTTGTTCTGGAGGTCCATTATTAACCTGAAACTGTTCTTAACCTGAGGTACTTTAGCTAATGGGGCCTCCTGCTGCCGTCACGCCGCCGTCACACAATTTCTGTTCTCATCCTGAAGCAAAGTTTTTAACCCGAGGTTCTATTTCTGTGTTAGTGGAGTCTGTAACCTGAAGCGTCTGTAACCTGAAGCGTTTGTAACCCGAGGTACCACTGTATTACTGTTTGTGATGGAAGCTGAAATGTTATTATTATTATTTTAAAACATTTATAAATCACTTAATAAAAAACCCTCTAAGCAGTTTACATAAAATGATATAAAACATGGATAAAATCAGCAAATATTAAAAAAACAAGTATGCCTGGTTTAATTACCTTTCTGAATAGACTTGCTGAATTTTCTTTAGAAAATGTTTTAAGCAGCATCTAAAACAACATAGCAGCCATGATAGCTGCAGAATGGGGGATGATGGGGTGGGGGGAAGCACAAGCCATTTTACCAAAGAACCCAAAGAAAATGAGCAGAGCTGGTGTCTAGAAATGCTTCAGTTAGTTTAGCAACCATGAACTGCCTTCCAAAATACAAGTAGGCATTTTGGACAGCTGTGTAGGTTAAAATTGTATGCTCAGCAGAACAGAGCAAAGCTGATATGGAATAGTTTTAAATGTCTTTCCCCTCATAACTAGATTATTCAGTACAATGTCATTTGCTGCCACTGACATTTCTTTAAAGTCATAAAGGCCCACACAGTCATAAAAGGGCTCAGAATAAAATTAGGAATATCATGTATAAATTATCTTTAACCTTAGCTTCATTTGGACTGTGACTTTTTAGACCTGATCAATTTTCATGAAACTATCCACATAAAACTGTGAAAAAATATTTGATCCTTGGCTCCCATAAAGCTAGCTTACTACTGTCTTGGTACTTAGTACTGCTGTTGGTGGCTGTCTCTATGGGCAATTTGGAAAAGCAACGGATAATTTGAGGGGCCTAATATAATTTTTCACAGGGCATTGTTAAAGGGAAACATCTACAACACAATAGATGCACCATTTACATATTGGCCAGACTGACAAGAATAGTTAACATTCATTGACATATTTTCATCCTATATGAAAGCATGACTTCTCTTCTTCCAATTACTTGACTGGAGGATGATCTGAAGTCACATGGACCGGTATACTGCTGTATTCCTGAAGTTAAGCAAACCTGGTTCTGCTGAGCTGCCCAGATAGGACAGCAACTGGGAATGATGTGTGAGCTTCCTTATAAACCTGCCTAGGCTTTAAGTCATGCCTTCACTCCAGGCTGTGAGATGGGTGGCCTTGAAAGGCAAAGTCTTCTTCAGTGGTAGCTCTGAAGCTCTGGAATACCATCCAGTCAATATTTGGCTGGGTCCCTAACGCACTGCCTTTTGGACCAGGGGGTGAGAACCTCTGGCTCTCATGACCCACTTGACCCACCAGGGGTTCAAATTTGGCCTGTGAGGCCATTTCCCCCAAATTGTAGCCTCCTGCTCCATTCCTGATATATGGTATCAAGTATAGGACAGGTGGAGATGTGGCTGTCAATGTACAATTGGAGCCTTAAAGTACAGTCCTGATCGTACCAGAGAAGGCACACTTCAGCTCAACTGTCCATCAGCTATATTGGTGAGCCCTTCCATACATTTATGGTTTGGCATGAGGTGGGGAAATCTGCTGGCAGGGCAACTGGCTTATCCAGTGTCTTATGGATTGGCTGTAAGCAGCATGGGAAGTGCTGTGGGCCTTTTGGTCTTTCCTATTTAAATTATTTTGAAATGTGTTTTGCTTGATCTTTTTGTTGCTTGGTTTTTGTTTTTGACTGCAAAGGAGCACAATTAAATATTGTTTATAGTGATACCAGATGATTAAGTACCAGTTCCTAATTTTTGAGCCATGTCAATCTTATGCTCCTCTTTTACTGTGCTGGTTCATTGTTCCGTCTTTTCGATGCTTCTACTACTTGGTGTGAATGTCAGGCAAGCAAGTGGTAAGTAAAGATCGGCATTGGACAAAATAGTTTGGCAATGATGGATCTTTCCTCTCTTGGGTGCAAACAAATTCACCCTGCCATCAAACTGAAGCCACTTGAAAGATTTGCTTTCCCCTTGCAATTCTAAGATCCTTAAATCATCAATATGTTTGCCAAGGAGTCCTCAAATATGGATACACTGAGGCACTGTGTCTGAACATATGTTTGCACTGCTGATGGCTGTAAACTATGATAAGTTTCTGCTGCATATTAATGGAATATTTATACATGGTAATTTACCAAGCACGAGTCATTTATCTAATAAAAATGTTAATTACAACTTCTAAGGTATATTTATTTACAAATTGCCTTGGAATGTACAATAAAATATCATTCTCTCTTTTTTCTCTGCAGAAAAGTCTCCATCCCACTTTTTAATGAGATTTCATCTGCAACAAGGACTTTAAAAATTATGACACCCAAACTGATCTACTGATTTTTAAAAATATATATATATAAGACGAGTAAAATGAAGATCTAGGGTGACTAAAAATACATCAAACTGATATAATGAAGCTGGTGAGTGATAGAAAAAAAAATGATACAGAATACAGAAGATTTTGGGAGTTGATAGGGAAAGGACTTTATCATATTTGCTAACTGTGGACAGTGGTTTGGATTGAGAAGAAGTCAGGTGCATTTTAGTGCCTTTGGAAGCAATGGGACAATGACTAACATATTCTGGACTGATTTCAATGTATTTATTTATTTAAAATGTTTATATTATACCTTTTATGGTAAAACCCTTGAATGGAAGCTAACAAAAGATGAATAAAGTACATGGATCAAACAACAAGGCATTAAATCAAGGTGAGTAATATAACAACTCAAACAGTAGCAATAAGAACATGAAAGCCAGCATAACACCACCAGACAAAATACAAAACAATCTTTCTTTAAAATCTGATAAGAAATCAATCATCAGTGAGAGGGGCATAGGCACTTCTTAGGGGATGGAGGAACCAGAGGGAGAGCCGTGTTTTATTCACATGCTGATGATGCCTCCACCCAAACTATCTGCATTACCTCTCCCACAGATCATTGCTGAGGATCTTGCAACCCTCACCTTAATTTTATGTGGTCCTCTGATGCTCCAGACCAGCCTTCCTCAACCTTGGCCCTCCAGATGTTTTTGGCCAACAACTCCCATGATCCCCAGCTAGCAGGATCAGTGGTCAGGGATGATGGGAATTGTAGTCTCAAAACATCTGGAGGGCCGAGGCTCAGGAAGCCTGCTCCAGACCCACTCTTGTTCTCTGAACTACCTCTAAGAGATGGGGGGGGGGTTAGCTGATAGGTGTATTGCAGAATTCAGAAAAGTACAAAAACTGGAGAATAATCAGGTCTGTTAACTGAAAAGTGCAAACTAAGTGAAATCCTCAAAGTGTCCATGTCTACTTCACACAATCACAAAAAAGAGAGGAGATAGTGAGACTGGTAGAAGATTCAGGGATGGCGAGAGAGTATGTGTGTGTTCATAAAGCAGTGTGTGGTTTAAACTTAGAATGGGGAACTTCTTCCTTTTTGAATCCCTTTGCTATTCCTGAATTTTAGCTCCTCCCTTGGAGACCCTGGGAAGAAGACCTTGCAACTTTGGGTCAGACCCTGAGACCTATGGGAAACAATATTGTCAACTGCCTGTGTAATTAAATATTCCCATTTCAAATGTTACATGTGCAGCACTGGACAGGGGTGCAGGGAAGTGACAGCCACATCACATGCAAGACCACACACAAAAAGGAATTAGAACAGGCTACAACAGTTCATTTCTTTGGGTGCAGAATTGGAACTGCAGGCTAAGTAAGAATTAATGTGTAACCAAAACACACTTTCATTCCTGGAGCACAAACATCTGTGAATAAAACATACATGAGAAATACCCTGGGAGAGGAATTACATTTTGCAGTATGAAAAAGTAGTGTTTGTAGTCATACTGGCAGACTGAGTGCCAGGCCTTTTTGCAAAGTTAAACAGACATGGAGTACAATTTCACCTTAGAGTTTTATTACTTGCTCTTATAAACTGGTTTTTAAGATGTTGATTTTTATATAGTCCAGCGCATGTGTTTTATTCCTTAGGATTGTTGAGCCCTTGTGACTGTGCAGAGATTTATTGTTTGGCTCTCTTTTTTTCAACCATGCCTAGAGAGTGTTATGGGCTAGCTGCCCTTGTGCCATAAAACTGCTGTTACTCCTGCTAAAACTTGGAGTCAATATCTTCAACAACTTCTCCAGAACTCTTGAAGCACTGGTGGATTTTGTTCTTCTAGGCTGCTCAGCAAACAGAGCGTGAATTCCCCCCTCCAAGATTTTGGCATTAGTCAGCATTGTTTCGGGGGCCTTTCCCCAAGATTTCCCTCCTCCCAGCCTCTCACCCTTCTCAATTCAACACTTCTAGTCAGTGACATTTGAATCCATCTGGTATGTTTGTCCCTCTTTGCGGTGGTGATTTTAGTCTCTGGACTTAATGGTCTTCTGTCACATCTCCTAAGGGATATTGATCAAGCCTGAGTCTTACCTGGGGCTTGCCAGAGTAAACCCTGGGAGATCTGTGGGTAAGGGGTATGCCCTCCAAACTGAGGACTCTTATCAAGGCAGGGAGACCCAAGATCCAGCACTTGAGTGACCAAGCTAACTTACCTAGCCTACTCCAGGAGTCCCAAATGGCCAGGATCGAAACTAACTGTTAGAGTATCCTATTGGATATCATCCCTTTCTACCACTATAATCCAGTACACGTGACTGACACAAATCCCATTGTAAATTTTCCATATTCAGATATCTCTCAATGCATTTCATCCTGTTTCCTGCTCTCTGACTATTATCTACTGAATGTAATGAAATCTTGGTTTCCTTTTTCTTTTTAAAGAAGAAGCTGCTGCTGCTGCTGCTGCTGCTGGGTTTTTGAGGCTTTATAATTTCTTTTCTGCACAGACAGGAATTCCGAAATTATGATGTCCTTGCTGGGCTACAAAGATACTGTAGTTGAGGGTAAAATATTTCAAAGGCAATTTAATGAAAGGGAAATACTGACAGGGAGAACACAGTGCATTGTGACACTGTAGTTCTGTTCAATTTTACGTTTAAACTAAGGGGCTGATCATAATTTATTCTGCCAAAGAAGTGACCTATAAGTAAAGAAGAGGGGGCAAAATATTACTTGATGATTAAAGGCTCTAAGAAGTATTCTCTATAGTTGTGTCAGTGCTACATAATGCAGTGTGTGTAACAGAAGCCAAAGTGTTTGAAATTTCTCCTAATTATGTGTGGACTCCAGACTAGAGGGTCTTGGGGAAAGGATGCAGAGAATTCCAATGACTGTAAGTTCTGGCTGACAGCCATCTGGCTCAGCACTTGGTATATACAACTGAAGCACAGAGGAAGTGGTGTGAGGTAAGACTAGACGGTACGCCACACCCTCCACCTCTTCACGGATAAAAATGGACATTTGTTACATCACTTCTCACAACCATCAAGCTTCACCTCCTATCAATGTGCCTTGCAACATTGACTTCCAAAGCTGTGTGTGTGTGCTGGTAAGCAGATAACAATGCTTTCCTTACAAAAAACAAAACAAAAACCTTTTAAAACATGATTATCTTTTTTTTTAACTTGATACAATTTTCAGTTTCATGATGGATCTTATGGTTGCTATGGAATAGCAGCAACTCAATACACATTTACTGCCTGAATAGGCAGGAAGGAAGCAGTGCACAGGCTATCTCCTCCATGTATATGCATTTATTGTTATTTACATATGAACTAGATAGATGGATTGGGGGGATGGCCCTAGCTCAGTGGGAAGAGAACACACTTTGTATGCCACTCTCCCAGGTTCAGGTTCCTGTATCTGCAGGATGCTAGTCAGTGCAGACAATTCAAAGACTTGTCAATGGTCTGAGTTGATAGAAGATGGTTTCCTATGTTCTGTTCTGCCCCCTGCTCTGATCTTTAACATCCAGTAATCTTAACAGATCCGAAGAGCTCTACTGGATATGTAATGGTACTGGATAAGATATGGTATCTTCTCAAAAGATAAAGTAGGGAACAAAATACTTATATAACAAGGCTGTGCCAGGAATAGGTATAAAAAACTAGGGGCTGTGTTTTTGGCATAAGTGATGGCCTCATCGCATGTGCAAGAGCTAAGCAGACGTTCCTATTTCTGGTTTATTTACATCCATACATACATCCATACATACATAATTTTATTTGTATGCCATCTTTCCACAGTTCAAACTATGGTCAAGGTGGCTTACAGCATGAAGAAAATGCAACACAACTGCAAGTTGACAAAAAGTAGTCAGAAACAATAAATAAAATGTATAAGATATACAACCAAACTGAATTTCAACATAAACCACATAATTTTCCATAGAACAATTTGCACATAAACCAATGCTGGGAGAGAACAGGGAGTTGGTTTTGTGGGGAGATCTGCACATCCATTTTCTTGTTATTGATGTTTATTTACCTAGGGCATGTTTGAAGTAATGCACAAGTGAAAGCCAGTCTGGGGAAAGTTACTGCAAATGAGCACTTCAGAAGTTTCCATGTGCTTAAAGGAAATATGGGTGGGGGGTGAGGGGGAAATCCCTTGCTTACCTTGTAATGTAAAATATGTAGAAATTCATCCCCACAAAGGTCACTGGTGCTTTTTGTGGGGGCCTTGCCAAAGGGGGTGCAGGGGACATTCAAATAAGCACTCATGGTAACATGCTGGCAAGAAGTTGGGTGATTTTTTATTTTTATTTTATAAGGTAAACAGCTTATACCTCAGTAAATTGAGAAAATTCATCCTGGTTAAGACATATTGGAAAAAGTTGTCGGGGCAGTGCTATTCTTTTTAATCTGCACTGTCATTTTTGTGAATGTGAAAGTTCTCTAGAAGGCCACAAATGTCAGGACAGTAGTAACAAGAAGATGTTTGCAGTACAGAAATCTAGTTATAATGAAGAGGTGATAGCAGAAGGGGAAAAGCATGGATGATGTCTCAGTCTGACATATCTGTGAAAAGTTTGTGACCATTCCAGATGAAAGACGGGAAATGTGAAGTGTTATTGTGACAAGTGACTGACATGCTCTTTCGTGGATGGGCTGTCAGGTAACAGAGTAATTCAAATTCAGTAAGCAACTGCAAATTAAATTTTCATATGGTAATGGGGGGGGGGATGCAGTGCACATTGTTATTTTGCTTTCTCTTTAATTACCAGTAGTCAAAAGGCATCATTTTATTTAAGGAATTCTATCCACTATATACAGAACTCACAATTAGTTGATTAGACCTTTGAAGGAGGGGGGTTGTGTATAGGATATCGTTTATAATTAGGAAATTATGTGTAATTTTCTCCTAAGGGCTTAGCACTGAAGAATCAGTTTTCAAACCGACAATTCCAATTCAGATTTATTGTTTACAGCACTTCGTGTTTTGTATCTTGCTTATCTTCATAACAGTCCTGGGAAGAAGATTATTCCCACTTTAGGGTGGAACAAAGATATTCTGAAAGTTTGCCTTCCTCGCCCCCCCCCCCGTGTGACACACACACACACAGCCATGAGTAGTGCCAAAGAGTGTGACTGTAGTTTTTGTCAGGAGCAAGTGGGAATTGTAAGACAGACTATGCTGAAACAGTCCAAGGGTCAAAACAGAAGATCAGATGCCATGACTGGTTAGAATCACAAAGCAAGAGTCAGGGTTACAGAGGGAGTAACTATCTGCATGTCAGAAGCAACAGACAAGCCATTGCTATGATTCTGGCAATGTTTATTGGTGTCTTTGGGTCTGTTATGCAATCTCCTGAAGGAACTGACCAATGGAATAAAACTTTAGATGTGAAATCATTTAGGAACAACAAGGAGAAACCTAGAGCTATTTCAGGCCCTTTCCATGGTTGTCTACCAGAGGGCTGAAGAACTGAAGTCAGGAGTTCAAGATTCTCTCGTAATGTGATACAGTGGATGTAGACCAGGCATAGGCAAACCTGCCCCTCCAGATGTTTTGGGACTACAACTCCCATCATCCCTAGCTAACTCGGACCAGTGGTCAGGGGTGATGGGAGCTGTAGTCCCAAAACATCTGGAGGGCCAAGTTTGCTTATGCCCGATGTAGACTGTTAAAAGTATAGCGGCATGGATCATTCAGCTTGTAATTTAAGGGTTAATTCTGTTAGTGTTAAAGCCAGCTTCCAAGAGGGGGATGGGTAGAGGTATTGCTTAGCAAGCAAGAATGGTGGCACCATGGTCACTGTGGTAACACATGGCCTGATTGGCTGTGTAGTTCTGTGTAGTTCAAATTATACACTGTCTTGTTCAATTTCCTCAACAAAGTGTTATCACTTCTCAATAAGGCTACCCAAAAACCAAGCGCCACACCAGAATAAGGAAAGTTCTGCAATAAAAAGATCAGATGCCTTACCGTTAAAACAATATGCACCACATATTTAGGCCTAGTTGCTTTTAGTCTAATTTTCTGTATGGAATTTGGCCTACTCTAGATACCAGATGCTCAGAAGAAACTGCAGTTCTTTGAACAGTTGCTTAAACTTTTCAGCAGTTTGAGTTGTACGAACGCTGAAAAATAAAATCAGCACTTACTTCAGGCTCATTACTCTCTTGAAATAATTATTTTAATTCTTTCATACATAAAACATAATGTGCGGAATATATTTCCATATCAAGAGGAATCTTGCTTGAGAAAAGGCTTCTGCCTCCTTGTTATCACAATATTGTCATTGTTACAAAACCGTAGGAGGTGTGTAAGAAAAAGTTACGGCTGCTGAGCAACTATCATTGCACAATTTAATTTCTAGGCTTAAAAAATGGAACAATAGCAACATCCAGCATCAACAATCACTGGGTAATTGCTGTGTCTTAGTAAGAGAATTGCATTCTGTAATGAAAATTATTCAATGTAAAGTCTGTGATGTTGTATTAATTTTCTAAAATGTATTTGATTTGAATTTACTCTGTTTCTTTGGACTCCCTTGGATTTTTAGAATGTCATCACTGGAAGCCAAGTACTTCAGTACAATAAAGAGATTTTTGCAAATACCATGACAAGTGTTGAAGAATGTAGCTAATCTCAGATATATACACACATACAGAAAATGAATCTGGTGCACACACAAGTCTTAGGTTCTTTCCACACCACACTTACCATTTTTAAAAATCTTCCAAAATTTTCACTCATAACGAAATGGAAAGCTGTTTTAAAAAATGTGCAAGGGATTCCACATATTTGCTTCTCTTTGTATGTAATCCTCCAACCTGAGCAAAGGTGTTCCATAACTGTGAAGCCACCACAGCAGGGATAGCCAACATGGTTTCCTCCAAGCAGCCTGGCCAATGGTCAAGAATGATGGAAGTTGCCGTCCAACATTATCTAGAGAGCACCATGTTGGCAATCCTTGTGCTTCAGATAAATGGTGCCAAATTATTGTAAAGACTGGCTGTATATAAAGCCCAATATGTTTATAATGCATTTCTGGGCCACAGAATACTGTCTGGACAATGGAATGGCCTTGAGCAGGCATCCCCAAACTCGGCCCTCCAGATGTTTTGGTACTACAACTCCCATCATCCCTAGCTAACAGCACCAGTGGTCAGGAATGATGGGAATTGTAGTCCCAAAAATCTGGAGGGCTGAGTTTGGGGATGCCTGGCCTTGAGGTTAGGATAGTTTGCCACTGCTTATCTGATGCCTTACTTTAAACCTATTTAAAATTAAAACCCACCCTTCACAATTCTCTTCCATCGTTGTGTTGGAACTGTGGCCACCTCCATTCTCAACCTTCCCACCTAGAGACTATGTTAAAGGGAGGCTTGTATAGTCCACAGGATGCAGTAATATTATGGCAGTTGGCAACGCTGATTGGTTAATATCATGAAGAGAAAGTGTGCGCACATATATAACCTTACCAGGATTTCTTTTATCAGTGCTGACCATCCTATGAAAGCAACCTAGAAAAAACCCCTCTACAAAGTAGGCAGGATTATACGTTAGCGGTGACTGTAAAATGTCTATAAATGATCATCAGAGAGTCAAGTACTTCTTAATGGCAGTGGTAATTAGTGCTAGCTAAATATTATGCTGATAACTCTTCAGAAATAAAACTCCATCTCCTGTGTGCCAGCATAGCTATGCTCTGATAATATGCAATGCACTTACATTATCAAGAGCATCATTAGGGCCTTGTAATGGTAATGTTGGAGATGTTACATATACTTAAATTTGTGATATGAATAAAGAATTTACTCATAATAGATTAACTATCTACGATACGCCATGCCACCTTGTGTTCAGAAAGCTCATTGGTTAATTGGAGCTTCCACTTTATGGCGTGCGGCCGGACAGGGTGACAAAAAAGCACTGCATAGAAAGTAGTAGCGTAGCATTCAAGTTCTGACTCTCATTATAGCTCAGTTCACACACACACATCCAGGTACGTGGTTCATGGCAAGGCTACGAACGCTGTAGGCACTGCTTGATGTGGCAGACGGTATGAACTGTACTTAAGGGACTTGATCCAGTCTAAATATATAAGAAAATCCATTGTCATTCCATATATGCTAGTCCACATACAACCAGTATGGAGCAGTGGTTAGCATATTGATGCAAGCCTGGAAAGATTCAGGTTCAAATCTCAGCCATTAAGCTCACTGGGTGACTTATCAGCTCAGCCTCCTTCACAGGGTTGTCGTGTGACTAGAAATGTAGACCTTAATGCAGTGCGGTTCTTAAACTATGCTGTTTTTGAGAGATCGTGATGGTCCCAGCGATAGTGATGGGTACAAGGAAATAATCCAGTCATTTTCTTCTCTGTTTCTTTATTATAGGCACAGACTCACATGACATAGCAGACCATCTTAAGCATGTTTCTGGGGGATGATGTAGACACTAAGAAAAATTCAATCATTCCTGCTATCCATGGTCCAGGAAGAGGGATCCTTTCTGGGCCATGGATAGCAGGCAAACATCGTTTTTAATGTTACATCCATGGGTTGGTTTTTCTTAAGCCTGTAGTGTCTACATATGGAAAACTAGAATATCAGGCTAGAAACGTTTTTGCTGCTTCTCATTTTCTGATGCACCTTCTCAACATGCAGTAAAATTTCATTTTATTTTTACATATGAAACATTCAAAAATACAAATCTCTCCCCTCTGAAATGGTCCAGTCTGGGAAGAGCTATACCATGTGCTCCCCCCTTTTTTTTGAAGATGTGCTTTGGCTGTGTTGGAGCTTATTCTCTAGTTTGTATGCTTCGATCATATCATCTGTCTAGACAATGTTTGCCACAAATGGTCTTGTAAGATTTGGAGATACTTTCCCACAGCTTCCTCTCCCTTCATTTGGCTCACACATGCCTAAATATTCAGAGGCATGTTTCGTGAGTAATGCACTGAAATATCTGTCTTCCTTATTAGAGCCACTCTATGGGTTATTCAGGAAATGTATTATTTGGTTTGCATATCCCTGGTGCCCAGCCTTAATTATGCAATATTAGCACCTACTCTAAAAAGTCTATTTCCTAACTATTTCCTTTTTTCTTTGCCCAGCTTGCAAACACAGTACTCTAAGATAATTATTTCTGTAATATTCTAACATTTTAATAATATCATCATTAATTAAAAACAACCCAAATTAATTCTGAATTGCTCATTTTTCAACAAACAGGATAGCATCTAAATATTTAATTACACTGAATCGAGTTTTCTGAGCAGGTGTTTGGAAGCCTGAGGGTGCCCTTGAAATTCTAGCAAATGCACTATCTCAGAGCTTGTAGAGCAACACTTTTGGAGTGAAATTACTCTCAGCACTATGTACTGATGACATTTCCAAGAGTGTCAATTCTTCTGTCACTTTGCAGTATTCTCCTCATGAGTGATGGACTGGACCAGGCAATACAATTCTGTCTTAAATTCTTACATGTTCATTGCCAAAAGAAAAGAGCAAAATGATTTTCCTGCAAAGGCTGTGAAGGTGCTAGACCTCCACCTCTCTTCATTTTGCTCCTGAAGTGAACTAACTATTCAAGATCTATGCCCTTAACTGCCAAGGATTATTAATTACAGCATGAATCCTCTTATATTACAGTGAGGTTTCTTTTCTGGACATAGGCAAGCAGATTTGTTTTAGGCAGAGTTCTGTTAATGTTGTTAATTGCTAGATTTTTTTCTTAATGGTTTTGTCACTTACTCCCGGTTGTGATTTTGCATCTCTGAGTTACGTTTTTAAATTGTAAGCTGCTTTTGAAGCAGCCTATAAATATTAATATAATAGGATAGGATAGGCTATGGCTGGCTCCAGATTTGAGGAAGCCTTCAGCTTATTCCTCTCTCATGGGCAACCTCCTTCATTTATGGTCTTCCAGTCACAGACTTGTTTAGTTATGGTAGCAGTGGCAGCAGCAGCATGCAAGTGGGATCATGATTTTTATTTCCCACAATGCCACAGAAGATGCTCCTACAGATTAGAACTATTTTATTTTCCTTTATCAGGACAGTACAACTTAAATATTACTTTCTGGATAGAAAATTGACTGACAATATTTTTTCACTTTTTCATACCAAAGAAACGCATGCCATCTGAATCTGTTATTGTGTCCTAGGTTGTTTCTGCTGCAACAGCTGGATATAGCTGCCTGCTCTGGAAAACATCAATAACATATCACATCAGTGGAGAAACTTTCTTATTTCTTCCGTCTTAAGACCACTGTTCCTTCAGGAACCTCAGAGGCTTCTCTCCTTCTCACAACCCTGTGAGGTAGGCTAAGCTGAGAGAGAGAGAGAGAGATCAAAGGTAACTCAGCAAGCTTTGTGACTGCTGAAAACTGAAAAGGCATGTCCCAGGGTCTTGTCTGATACTCTGTGCACTGGACTACCCTAGCTTTTAGCTCTTATAGCAGATCTTATCAGCATTTCTTACACTTCTAAAATTGGAATTGCATGGCCACGGAATGCCCCCAAACCCATGCACGACCATTCCTCAAGTTACAAGCAGAGAGTAATTTCAATATATGTGCAAACATATCGGTGTGTCCTTGCCCAAACAAAAAACAAATGTTGGAGAGTGGGGCTGCACTATCTTGTTTTATGGGGACAGGACAGAATGAACATCTAAATAGGGTGTGGGTATCACATTGCAATACTATTCACAGAAAGCTATAACCCTACTTCTTATATCAAATGAAAAGATGTCAGACATTTTTAGGAAAGAGTTTTGCTTGAACGAGGTTCATAGAAGGCGATGTTCTGAAGAAAGTTTCTTTCTTCTTTTAATTTAAAGACAATGAGTACAATCTCTGGGGTCTTTTGCAATAACCTCATGGAAACAGTTGCCTCAAATCAGTTGCATTATTCCCCCCCCCCACTGCTGTAAATTTAGTATTATAAGTGCTCTTTGTCTTATTACTGTGCTTCACCAAGCACTCTGTGAGATAACTAATTACTTTCTACCTGTCAACAAATAATAGCAGTCAGCTGGAGAATGATCACCTGCTGAACTCCACAGGACTAAATGCGGTACCACAGGAACTAGAGAAATGTCCAATGAAATCAGGATTATTGGGAAACAAACACGCAAACAAACACAAAATCCTAACTATATTTCTTTTATTTACACCAGGACTCTGGAACCCATTGCTTTGAATTTTGTGGGGTGTGGTAGAAGGCATTGTCAATGGATGAATGAGAACCTTGGACCTAGAACAGCCTTTCTGAACCTGGTGCCCTACTAATGTTTTAGACTATGACTCTCAACATCTCTGACCATTGGCCATGCTGACGAAGGCTGATGGGAGCTGGAGGACTGTTTAGGAAGCTTGCGTAGATCAGCTAATGAATGCTAGAGGTTCAGATCAGCACTTTGAGGCATGAGGATTCAAACCAACAAATATCCTACCCCCTTTGTGCATGGGAAGAGTTGAATTTGTTTATTGGTGAACCAAGAAACTTTGCTTCACATCTGATTTTACATTTGACGCTTCACTGCTGCTCAGGTTCCCACACTTCAAGCTCTCTTGGGATAAAGAGAGAGAAGCTTTATCTCTTTGGCCCCCACCCCAAGAACTTACATCAATAAACATTTTTTTAAAATCTCATTTTCCTTGACTGTGAAATGAATTTAAATGAACATATTAAATAAGCAGATTTGCCAAGAAGGATTTGGATTAATTTCCCAGTTTTACAATAGATTTTCCTTGCTTACTCTGATGCTCCCACCCCTGCTCTAGGGCTGCATTTGCTGTGATTGTGTGTCACATGGAGCAGCGTAGCTTCCTTTCTGCTGATACAGAACTAAACATTGCTCAGAAAAGTGCTGGGACAGTCATTTAGAACTTGCATCACACCATCCTACAAATGGAAGTCAAATTGATCTTACTCTTTAGGAACAGTGTTTAGTGTTACAGCATTACTGCACAAGTATGTTACATTCAACTCTGTATTTCTAGGGACTATTCAGATGCGGAAGACAGAAGAACCTAACAAAAGACCAGCAGGATCAAAACAAAAGTCTATCAATTCCAGCATCCTGCTTCTCAAAGTGATGCTTCCAATAAGCTCATAGGCAAGGCAGGAAAATAATAGGCTTTTCCCAATGGTGGATCCCAGCAGCTAGCATTCAGAGGGGTAAACTGCCCTGAACCTCAAAGTTCTACATGACGTCTAGTAGAAATTGATCAACTAACCCTTCTTGGATTTGTTAAATTAAGCTACCTGAGTCAATAGTTCAGATGTTTATGGCTATCGGTGCTGAAATGTGGTAGCAAAGCATTGTGTATATCTTTGTCACTGAATCAATTATTGTGTCGTAACTGAAGAACTAAAACAAAAATGGTCTTATAAATAAACAACTTTTAATTCATTAAAACATAAAATTGAAAACATAAAATATAAGAACCAAAACTATGGAATGGATATGAGTACTTAAATCTTCAATATGCAGAAATAAAATTTTCTTATTTCATTGAAGACTCGATAGACACAGTTTTATGATTCTTTATTCTTTAAGGAAATAATCACCTCTCAAAATGTGCTTGCCTATGTGTATACTCAGTAGTGCTCTGCTACCAGTCCTTTAACTGCGCTTGAAAAAGTGTCTTTGAGGCCACAGATCTATCCTTCAGTGGGGATCTATCTATGGAAGTCTCGGTCTAAATCAACCCAAGACAAGACTGATTGCAAATTACACTGACCTGAAATGAGTTAGGGTACTCACAGCCAAGTTCCATCGAACGTTTATCAAGCACCACAAACTGACATCTGTTTTCCACAGCTCTAATAGATCATAGGAATATGAGCAAGAAGAATAGTGGCATCAGAAAAAAATGGCATCCCTTTTTTGGAATGAGATGCAGAAGAGGAATATCAGGCTGCCCTAGTCCTGTAATACACCTAAACTATAGCTGCCCTTGGGAATGTTCGACTCAAGCTTCAGA
>NC_138537.1:58003803-58128803 GCF_964234715.1 Podarcis melisellensis | reverse complement strand
TATCACAGAATCATTCAGTTTATTTGAAAATTCAGTTGAAAAACATATCTCAACTATTAAATGACCCACGAATCAAAGGAATAATTGAAGCCGATATAAATGATAAAGAACAAATAATCCCAGAGAATAGTTTAAATCAATTACAGATAAACCGTTGTGGAGTTATACTAAACTTTGGTGCTTTTCTTTCCCTTTTCATAGTATAGTACTCATCAGGCAGAGTCCAGCCATATTAGTGTTAGCAAAAGCCATTGGAAGTCATCTAGTCCTACTCTTGCTGTGTAAAAAGATAGGAGAGAACAAGTTCCTATACAGCACTGGGAAGATAATACATGACAGCTGCAGTCCTGCATACTCTCTTGAGCTCATTGGGACTGTCTTCAAAGTTTTGATGCTTAGGGTAGTGCATTGTAAATGTTTTTCATGTTACTTTGTAGTTTAGAGGGCATTTCTCATAAGAGGATTTGAATCCCACAATTTGCCCAGGGGGTGGGGACATCACTGCAGAGCTTTGACTGCCAACAAGCCACTATTATCTCTTCTTTAGACAGCTAGGCATTCTTCATTTCATGCATCACTTAAAACCAGCTGCAGTGATCCCATAAAGTCAGTAGATATGCTAAATGCAATCGTTTAAAGCATTACTAGGCAGGTACAGAGGTTCCAATTCCATATCCAAACATTCAGCAATGTGTAAGCGATCATCTTCTGTGTCAGCCAGGGTTGTGTAGTGGTTAGAGGGTGGCATATCACCTGGGAAATTAGGGTTCAAATCCCTGCTCAGTCATGAAGCTCACTGAATGAGCTTGGGACAGTCACAATCTGCCAGCCTAATTTACCTCACAGGGTTGTTGTGATGTTAAAATGGGACAATCATGTATACCACCTTGAGCACCTTCAAAGAAATAGCCTGTCTAGAAAACAACTTGTTGACCAGTAGAATAAGCTTAATATTTTGTAGTTGTCATTTCAATTTCTTACCTGCCCTTCACCATAAGGACTCAGGGTAGGTTGCAAGAATATTTTTAATAAAATATAAAAAACAGTTTAAAACAAATTACAGTCACAAGACTAAGGTGCCCCCCCAAGGATCTCTGTCAAGTGGCAACTTGTCAGCTAGAGATCAGCAACAGGAGCTTGTGAGCCAGGTACAAAAATGCTCAACTTGTTTTGGTTGATAACTCCCTCCTTCATAGACAGAAGTTTTAATATTCTTCTCTCACAACAACATTTATCTCCCTTTTGGTGACAAACGTTGAAGTACTGGTCCTGGCTGAGTTTACAAAATAGCCTTACTGGAAAACTAGTTGCTATCTAGGGGTATAAGCTTAATACTGCACTCTAAAACTATCCTACAAGCATGGTACCATCATCAGGGTGTGGTACACTCAACAATAGTTCCTTTGCCTCACATTTCCTTGTGTAATGTACAACAGGACTGTATTGCCTCAGTTGTCTATCATCTAGGGTGTTTCTGGGTATTACTACAGAATGAATTTGATATGGCATTTCTGAACCTAAGCCAGTGCGAGTATTTGACTGAGGGGCGAAGTATAAAGTCTGACAAAAACAACAACAGAGAAATGGCCCGTGCCGTTCCCCTGCCTCTTTTCAAGACAGATGAAAGAGGAAACCAGGTTAGACATAAGTGATACAGAGAGGAGCAAGGTCAAACAAAATGTCCCATACCCACGTACCTTCTTTTGTTAGGTACCACTTCCAGCACTGATTCCAAGGAACCGAGATAAATAAATAAATCCAGCATGGCCATGTCTTGAGATTATAGCTAATAAGTCTTCAGGTAAAAAGAGGAGTGCAAAGGAAGATAAAACAATTGGTACCCATCCAGGATCCAATATTGCCTTTTGTTGCCAAAAACTGGCTAGCATTAATGAATGTTTTGGTACCAGATTCACATTTCCTTTCTGCCAAATACAGTCTCTCTTCCAACCTTAAAGTACCAGAGCACTGAAACAAGTGTATGGACAATACATAGTATTTATATGCTTTTAGATAGATAATCAGGCTGTGTTATTTTAGAATATATGACTGAATATGCAGAGGGTGCATGTGTAAGCAATGTATCTTTTTCATAATAATACTTCCAATATAATGTATTAAAAATATTTAATTGAAGATATAAAAGTATATGGGAATTAAACCAAATTAAATGAACCAAGCATATATTTTTTTAAGGCTCAATTCATCCAAAAATGTAAAAGAAACTTGATTCCATTCTTTTCAAAGATAGTTTGCAGTTTTAACAGAAAAAAGCTAGTTGAGGGTTATATGGCTACACAGTCATACACTACTGTAGATAGTTATAATAATAATTTAATAATAATAATTTATTATTTGTACCCCGCCCATCTGGTTGGGTTTCCCCAGCCACTCTGGGTGGCTTCCAACAAAGATAAAAGATACACTGAAATGTCACATATTAAAAACTTCCCTGAACAGGGCTGCCTTCAGATGTCTTCTGAATGTCAGGTAGATGTTTATCGCTTTGACATCTGATGGGAGGGCGTTCCACAGGGCGGGCGCCACTACCGAGAAGGCCCTCTGCCTGGTTCCCTGTAACCTGGCTTCTCGCAGTGAGGGAACCGCCAGAAGGCCCTCGGAGCTGGACCTCAGTGTCCGGGCAGAACGATGGGGGAGGAGATGCTCCTTCAGATATACTGGACCGAGGCCGTTTAGGGCTTTAAAGGTCAGCACCAACACTTTGAATTGTGCTTGGAAACGTACTGGGAGCCAATGTAGGTCTTTCAAGACCGGTGTTATATGGTCTTGGCGGCCGCTCCCAGTCACCAGTCTAGCTGCCGCATTCTGGATTAGTTGTAGTTTCCGGGTCACCTTCAAAGGTAGCCCCACGTAGAGCGCATTGCAGTAGTCCAAGCGGGAGATAACCAGAGCATGTACCACTCTGGCGAGACAGTCTGCAGGCAGATAGGGTCTCAGCCTACGTACCAGATGGAGCTGGTACACAGCTGCCCTGGATACAGATTTGACCTGTGCCTCCATGGACAGCTGTGAGTCCAAAATGACTCCCAGGCTGCGCACCTGGTCCTTCAGGGGCACAGTTACCCCATTCAGGACCAGGGAATCCTCCACACCTGCCCACCTCCTGTCCCCCAAAAACAGTACTTCTGTCTTGTCAGGATTCAACCTCAATCTGTTAGCCGCCATCCATCCCCCAACCGCTTCCAGACACTCACACAGGACCTTCACCGCCTTCACTGGTTCTGATTTAAAAGAGAGGTAGAGCTGGGTATCATCTGCATACTGATGAACACCCAGCCCAAACCTCCTGATGATCTCTCCCAGTGGCTGCATGTAAATGTTAAAAAGCATGGGGGAAAGGACAGAACCCTGAGGCACCCCACAAGTGAGAGCCCAGGGGTCTGAACACTCATCCCCCACACCACTTTCTGAACACGGCCCAGGAGGAAGGAGCGGAACCACTGTATGACAGTGCCCCCAGCTCCCAGCCCCTCAAGACGGTCCAGAAGGATGTTATGGTCGATTGTATCAAAGGCCGCTGAGAGATCCAGCAGAACTAGGAAACAGCTCTCACCTTTGTCCCTAGCCCGCCGGAGATCATCAACCAGTACGACCAAGGCAGTTTCAGTCCCATGATGAGGCCTGAATCCCGACTGGAAGGGATCCAAATGGTCCGCTTCTTCCAGGCGTGCCTGGAGTTGTTCCGCAACCACTCGCTCAATCACCTTGCCCAAGAATGGAAGGTTTGAGACTGGTTTGAGTTGTGAAAAAGGTTGGGACTAAACATATTGAACACAATATTTAAGCATTTCAAAATGTTGTTTAATTTTAAAATTATTTTCATTGGGAAAAGTTAAGCGCTCACATGAATTTTCCCCACTGAATCTATAACACATACGGAAGCTTCATTTTGGCTGAATATTCCCCTAAAGTGTATCCTGGCATGATATCCTACAATAATACAAATGGAACAAAATTGCAGTCAGCCTCATATGTAGGAAACAATCACAGCTAAGTATGCTGAAAAATATTTTTTTCTATCATGTTTATTCAAAAGTCAAACAGGTTTTTCTTTCACTTAAAAAAAATAATTCTCACTCTACAGTTTTGCTGGCGAAATTTCAGTACTGAAATGTTGGCAGTCTTGTCATGAGTTGGTAAAAGGCTGCTACAATTATCCGCTGAAACTTTGTCTAAATATGATCCAACATGTGAACTGAATATAAGCTGAGAAATACACAACACAGAGAGAAAGAGAGAGAGAGAGAGAAATGTCTTAAGACATATACATGTTTTTGTGAACTAGATTATAAATGGATACATCCCAATAATTCCTATATGAAATGAAAACATATATTATTTATTTTAAAGCATTACTCTTTAAAACATTTTCTCTCGGCTGAATGGGCAATGTGTGACATGAAGTTCATAATAACAGATGCAACAAGAGATTGGCCCTGATTCAGTCTATTGCTGGCTTTGGGTGGAGGCACGTACCCACATGCTCATGAAAAGATGCATCCAGCCAGTTCATCGGGGCCTGAATGAGCATCACAATGTGGATAGAATGTCATACATCCTGAGCAATAATTATGTTTCCCTTTCACATCTGGTAGGCCTGTCTGGGCTTACAGATGTCTTGCTTGCAGCCCCAAACAGTTGCTCTCCAGCCCCAACAGACCACAAAACAAAGACACAAGCACAGAGGCCAGGCCTTGCAACAAACCTGTATACCAGCTCTGTCCCCATATCTAAGTCAGGCAACTTTATTACTGAACCTAATAATTTCAGCCACAACAAGAATAAATAAATGCATGTACAGTAAATCTGACATCAGAAATGACCAAGGGAAGAACCTTTCAGTTTACCAGGTCACTAATTCTGTTACTGACCATAAAGTGGCTATCAAAAGGAACTTGAAAGGGATCTTCAGTGTGAAATGGCTGAATTACAACTTATCAAGAAGTTCTATTCTATTAGTATGGGTCTAAATAGAGTTTCCTGCCCCACTAGATGTGCTAACACAATCATTTTAGCAATTCTGAATAAATTATCACCAGCCTATTGTTGTAAATAGCTACTGTGCCAATTTAACATATGTTTACGTTATAACTAAATTACTCCTGATTGTACTTTTTTTTATCTCATTGCCATTCAACTCCCATCTTACATTTTTCTTCCTTTTGCCTTTTTGTATATACAGTACCAGCCAACTAAGATTTTGCATGCATCTGATGAAGTAGGCTTTAGTCCATGAAAGTATATGCCATAATAAAATACATTTGTTAGTCGTTAAGTGCTGCAGGAATTTTTCAATGTAGTAATTGCATCTACATCAACCATTTGCATGGAGTGCTCCATCAGAACCCAGATTGCTCTTGCTGAGGAGGAGCAGTAATCCTTGTAGATTTGATTATTTTATTCATGCATCATTTCTACAGCACTTTGGGATCTCTGCCATGAACACACTTCCCTTGGAAGTTGGGATGGGGAAGAAATTTGATTCAATTCACATTAAAAGGTGAGCCCACCTAATTCACACTTTTGAAAACCGTATGTGAATTGCAACACACTTCTCCACACTTTGCAATGCTGCTCTCCAGCCAAGTAGTGTATACAAGAATGCACATATGGTATATAGGTAAAAGGCTGTTACAATATCAGCTGAAACTTTGTCTAAATATGATCCAACATGTGAACTGAATATAAGGGAATATAAGGGAAAATATAAATATTAGGAGAAATATGCTTTGCAAAAAAGTGTGTGTTAGGCAACATCACATTCAAAAGTGTGCATTAGGAAAAAATTGTACTTAAATTGTGGTGAATTTTCATGAGGCATTTTTTAAAAAAAGATTAAGCATAAAATCTGATGTGGAGAATTGAATTTAAGACTGGAAAAATGAAAAACTGAGAGAAATCAAAATTGACTAATTTGCACCTCCCTGCTTGGAAGTAAGCAATAGCTTACATGGCACTAGGTATTATTTCTACCCAGAATCAGGCTATAGTGAGGATAGGTAAAGGAGACCGTGGCTCAGAATATGGGGGTAAATACACTCAAATCTTGCCTCCGCAAGGTTAATGTGTTATACTTCTTGGAAATGGAAAAGTTATCTAATTTCCCTATGTAAACCAGGATTTACCCATGAGGGAGAGTGCTATCATATAGCATTCTGAATATGGCATCCTAATGCTTCTTGGCTTCATTTTCATAAATCTCTCATCTGTTTTTTTTCCTGCAAAAAGTTCCTTTTCAAGTCCACCCCCCACTCCCTGTTTTTACTATTCTATCAAGTCACGAGCAAACCAACGGCGCTGAAGTATAACAAAGGACCCAACAGAGGATACGTGAGCAGTTACAGGTTTCCAATTGCACTGGAAAACATGCTGATTTCCAAACTGTACAAAGATAATCCAACACTTCCAACACAGCTTCATGCCAAGAGAAGGATCCAAAAAACTCCAGATGCCTTGAGTGTTTTATTACATACAAATGCTGAGCAGCTAAATGATCTGCGCTCCCTTAGCCAGGAACTTTGGAAAATTGCAGACATATGCATAGTGAAAAAGATGTATGTTGTGCATCTTTAGGACTGGCTCAGATAAACTGCAGGTTTAACAATTTTGCTTCATTTGTGCTAGAAGTGAGTTAAAGAACCATGCTGCACTTTTATTTCCCACTTCCAGAGCTTGCCAGGTATTATCGGGGATAAGAGTCCCAATACCAGTTCTCCTCCACTCCTCCTTGGAAAGCCACTGCAGGTGGGAACAATGTAGATAAGGAGACATAAATACCTGGGATTATGGGATACTATACAGTCATTGTCTTCAGGAGTGGGGAGAAATTCAGTTCCCATGTTAACGAGAACCTAGTCTGCACTTCCCCAACCAATACATGAACCAAAAATGAACTATCTTTCAAAATTCACACTGGTCCAAAATTTGTGATGCAGTTCTCCTGCCCCCCCCCCCCTAATGTGTACAAAATGCTTCAAATTAAACAAATGTCAATTAGTAGGTGTTCCTGCATTTTAACTTATTTTACTGTTAAAATGTTTGTAAATGTTTTAAATTGTTTTTGTCTCTTTTTAATGGGAGTTTTAATATTTCTTGCAAACCACTTAGAGATTTTACTAAAAACAAGCAGCATATACATTCTGTTGAATAAATGAACGTAGTATGTTAGGGGAAGCGTGCCTGGAACTGCAAATATTAGTGAAAATAACTTCAAACAAAATGTGTTATATGTGAGGAAATTACTTGCAAAAATGTGTACGTTGCACCAAAGTGCCTACAAAAATGTGTATGTGCTGGCACATTTTTGTGAGGACTTTTTTAAAAAAACAACACACTGATCTGGCAAACTGAATTTAATATTGGAAAAAAGAGAAAACTCCAAAATGATAGATTTGTCCATACCTCATTGTATCACACATTTATCATTTGCTTCATTTCTTTATTGCATTGCATCCTCCAATGAGTTCAGGGTAACATAAAAAGTGCTGTCCAACTTCCCACCTTACAACCATCTTGTGAGATAAGTTAGGCTGAGATATGGTGAATGGTTCAGAGCACTACAAGATTAAACAGTGATTTGAATCCAAATTAACCATGGCATCACACCGCAGATAAACCACACAGAAACAGTCTGCAATCTGTTTGCCTGGAAAGACCCACAATGCACAGAGAAACAACTACAAAACTGTGTTTATGTGGATTTGCAGCAGTGTGAAAAGACTAGGAATGAAGGAAACTGCCTTACAGTGGGTCCGGTCATTGCTCGGTCTAAGTTATTACTGCCTACCTTGGATGACAGCAGCCATCCAGGATTTGGGGCAGATAACAGCCCTAAGAGAAGATTCCAGAAACTGAGCCCAGGAAGCCCTACCTATCCTACCAATGAGATATGGTTCCTCTCCTAACTAATAGTCCACTGGCTCACCATCACTGCAGGGCTGTTGCTCATTCTGTAGCTCATTCTGAACTGTTCCATCAATATTCCTGTAATAGAGCTACCTTAGCCATTCCAGTTTGAAAGGTGTGGGGGTTCTAATAAATATAAATTTCTGAAATAAAAATAATATTTTAATTTTTCTCTCATCTTCTTCCCCAAACCCTGCCCCAAACTATGGCAAAAGATCCACAGATCTGGAATTGGCTTCCCCAAACCTGGTGCCCATCAAACCAGTTGCCATACTAGTTGTGGGCTGATTGGTTTTGTAGTCTAAACCATCTAGAAGATACCAGGCTCGGCTCGGGAACCCTGATTTAAAGGAATGGGGTTGTAGTAGCCAATGGGTTTAAGCCCGGGGTCAAGATAAGAGTTTATTTGCTAATTTGGGGGGGGCTGTTTCTAGGAAAGTTCACTTTTCGACTGTAGCTTTCTTGTAATGGCCTAAAATGTCCTTTTAAAAAGAAGAATAGGTATTCCAAAATCTTTTGCATCTTGTCATCTGGCCTCTGGAGGTGAACTGATATAATGGGATATCACTGGTAAATGTCATAAATGCTGGGAGATGTCAGCCGACCACAGCTGAGAGGTCTGGAATTCAAATCAAGTGCAACTGATCTTTATCTGAAATGAGGTGCTGTAACATTCCTAACCATTTTCAAGTGTGTTCCATCTTAAACACACACTTTTAAGGCTACTGTAGGGTTTCCTTAGACCCATAAAGATTGTAAACTATCAGTAATTGAATCCAATTAGGATGCAACTGTCTTGCTTTAAATGAATGAAGGTCTAGGAGAGGATTCTCTTGTGAGTTGCAAATTTCATGACTTAGTACTTTCAAATACTGTTCAAAAACAGCACATATCTGACATTAAGACGTAACACATAATAAAGCTGTGTTAAAAATATATATTATATGAAAAAAGCTAAGAGACTGCACTCCCGTACACACTTATCCATAAGTCCCATTGAACTCAATGGGGCTTACTTGCTGAGATGACTTATATAGGATTGCACTGCATGCTCTGAAATATCACCTGACTATAGAAGGTGAAGAAAGATACCTAAGTTGATAATATGATGCAGCTGCCTCTGTGTAGGTGTGGAATAGAATGCAATGTAAGGGACTTTGGAGTCTTTCCCAATAAACCCTGAAGTGACCTGTATTTCTGATTGAGGACAGAGGGTTGTTGTCCTGAAGAAAAGCAGGGAGAGAAACAGGAAAATGAAGTGGGTCTGGGAGCAAGTTGGTGGGAGCTGGTGAAGCACTGGTGGGAGGGAGATGGAGAAGCTTCTTGTTAACAAAGGTAACTCTGGGAGACTTGCTAGACCAAGTGACTTTATCAGGAAAGTCCTCAAAAGACCTTACATAGCATGACTGAAGCTGTACAGGCCCCACCGTTGAACCAGGAATGGAGAAGCTTGGACTATTGCACTTTTAGCCTACTTTGTTTGTGCCAAGCCCTAGACGGTTACAGGGTTCTCTGTGTACCTCCCCATTAAATCCACTACTGTTTGTTAGTTACATGGCAAGTGTGATTTCTGGAACCCATGAGAGTTAGAATAGAGACTTCTTACTTTGAAGTGCCTTAAATCCTCATCCAACATACTACTAATTTATGAATTATTTGAGGCTTAGTGAGTGTACAATACTCACATCTCTAATTAAGAATAAAGAACAAACATTTGAACATTGTAGGATTCTAATTTATCATTCTATATGTTCATACGATAGTCCCTTCATAAGAGGGTTGTAAACCTCAATATTTTTACAAGCCCATTGCAACTTTCAGTCACACTAGTGTCACATTGTTGTGTGAGGAAAAGAAGATTGCAGGATTGTGGGGCTAGATGCAGATTAAATTCTCAAAAAATCAGGCACAGGGAAGATGTTTTCACACAGATTATTTGAACACATTGTTGGTCCACCTGGCTCAGTATTGTCTACACTGAATGACAGAAGTTGTCCAGGGTTTCAGACAGGAGTCTTTGCGAGCCCCACCTTCAGTTATGGGACATGGGAGATTTTGGCATGCAAAGCGCAAGTTCTGTCACTGAGTTACAGCCATTTCCCAACACGTCCTCAAATTCTCACATACAGGAGCTGCAGACGAATGACTGGCATCATGGAAAAAGCTGTCATGGAAAGAAATGAAAGCAGTCCCCATCTTGTGGAAATGCCCAGTAACATCTCACAAGCTGGAGGGATGGTTGCGTAAGAGTGACATTGGCCAGGGGTGTGTGGCTTTAGCACTAGCAAAAGTCCTGGATTGACTCTATAGGTGCATCGATGCAGCCCTGACCTTACTGCTGCCTAGTGGCTCTACAACACACTGGCTACTTTTGTGGAAAGGGGTGTGTGTATGCCCCAGGATTTGCCTTGTAGCTGTGCCTTTAAAACAACTGTTTCCAAGTTACACTGTGCTCTCTCCATTTCAGATAAGTGTTTTGTGTTCTGTGCTGCATTGCGTAAAATAGTGCTCTGTGTTCACTAGGGCTAGAGTGCTAGTGGCACAGGCAGTAGACCTCCCATAGGTCTTCATAGGAAGAGAAGGTACGTTATTGCTGTAACATGAAAAAAACAAACCCCATTATGTAACCACATTTTAAAAAGATGATGATAATGATGATGATGATATATTACCCTTCACCAGAGAACCACAGGGCTGTTTACAATATAAAACTTCAACAATACATAACACAAACTCTTCCCCAAATAGGCGAATGCACCTGAAAATCCACTATAAAGTTCAACAAGGTGCTACATACAATTTATGAATATACTCTTAAGTTTGTATATTTAGCTCCACCATGGATCCTATCATTGCCCGTTGAATTTGATCATGGCCAGTCTTGGGAGGAATGTGATGATTTGAAGCAGGGGGCAGGATGGAAGATGTCAGTTTTGTGAAATATTAAGTTATGGTACTGCAGCTGGTGGACTTTGGACTAATTCCATGATGTACAGTTCTCCAAAACCAGAAATCTCCTTAATGCAGTATTCAGAGTAGAAAGAAAAAACGGCAAAAAACACTTAACCTTTCTGAGAGGCAAATTGCAAGTGATTTGAAACTCAAAAAGCATTTGCATAACCTTAATCTTTTAGTGAACATTTGCAGGGCTTCCACTATTGCTTTTAGCAGCCAAATAGCTAAACACACATCCCTTTTTAACTGTGTACTTTGTGATTAACCAGTAGTAGCTTGGAATAATAATTGGTCATGGCCATCCATTCTAAAGGGTTGATTAAATGGAAATAAGCTCAGAATTCTTTCTTCCTCTAAAAAAGGAAAAAAAAACCTGTAATGCTTTTTCGTGGTAATTCCACCATTCATTAGGATGGAAAAACTGGCATTAAACCAAGTCCTTCTGCCAAAGCCATTATTTCCATCATCAAACTCTGCATCAGTCGGCATTGCAGTCTTGTGGGAAGACAATATTCTGGCCCCTTGTGGTTCTTAAGTTATGACTAAGAAGCTTATATATATTAAAAGGAGGGTCTTCAGCTAGTCTCTTAATCTTTATGAGGCTCAATAATAGCCAACTCTGTTTCCAAAATTTAGAAACACTTGCTTTCAACTTAGAAAGGTCGCATATGTTAGGAGATAAGTCTCAGTTCAATACGATTAAGAGCTACACAGCTTTTTTCAAGTGCCCATGCTTGGTAATTCCACCCCCCCTTTTCTTTTTTTCCCCTTTTTTTGAGGAAAGGGGACCTTGTAGCTTTAATGCACAATCTTTTCTTCCTATACTTACATTCTGTATTTTTAAGAGGATAATTGCTGAATTGAAATTTGAGAGTGTTATCTTAATAACCAATTACTCAAATAACTTTGAAATTGGCTTAAACTGGCTCGTCATGCTACATTTACCTGGCTCTTCGTATGGGAAAGTTAAGAACAAAAAAATAGCCGGGAGAAAGACTCCTATCTAAGTTGTTTAGCACTGTGGAAGGTTTGTGTTTGGAGCAGGACCAATACAAAACCTCGCCTTAAGTATCTTGTGTGGCCGCCTCCTCCTACAAGCATATGGAAGCCAGAATGGTTCATCTTTGCCAGTCACTGCAACATGGCATAAATCTTCTACACTCTATTTACAGAAACCTTTACAAAAGCAAAGAGCATTGACTTCCAGTTCTCTGTTTTGAGGATGCATTTATTCACCGAGCGATTACAGAAGGAATTTTCCAATCCTTTTGCAACACATTTGTAGCTTAATATTCTATCGGCTTAAGATGGGGGCATGGGGACTGTTTTTTTGTGCTAAGATTAGGGTAAATGCATCCGTTACCATGCTTGTAAAATCCTTACAAGTGAAAAATCAGAATCTTTACTTTTTGTAATTTAAAGCTCTGACACGTTTATTAGTAGCTTTGTTAGATGAATAGATGACTGCTGGAAGCATGTATATTTTTATATGTAGCCATAAAGTTTGGTAATAGAACACTCGATCTTGTTCAGCAGCACAGATTCCCAGTTCTCTTCTCTTCTCCGTTCCGGAGTCTTTCGCAAGGCTGCTCCTGGAAACGACACCTTTAAGTTTGTGCTACAAACCATGCCACTTCCACAAACAATTTGAGGTATCAGTGTGTTACTAGGGGCTTCATTATTTTATTAGGGGATTGTATACAACAGCCTCAGGTTGTCGTTTGTTATTGCTTCGTGAATGACAAATGCCTGTTAGAAAAGTGCTGCCTGTTAGAATGTACCATATGCCATCCAGACTAGTAACAACCAGTCCTAATTGACAGAGACAACCAAGTTCCTCACATGTCTCTCCCAATCAGTTCCACTGCAGTCATATGGCTGCATTGTTCTATGAATATCTGACATAACCATATGTCCCTAAAGTAATATTCTGTTCAGTCTTACAGAGAGGACACTTGTGAGCCTGATACTCTTATTCAGTTCAGACCCATCCACATGATCTAGCTTCTGGCATGCTAATGTATGGGCTGGATCAATTTGGGTTGCAGTTGGCTGGATGCTGAGGGGGGTGGCTTCTGAGTGCTTCCTGTCTCTTTTCACATGTGATCCACATGTGCATGGTACGTATGTTCTTTGCCATGACTGTCTGTTTTGCGTGGTCTCTCTCTCTCCCCCTCTCCCTCTCTCGGGTGTTTGGTTTTTATTGTACAAGTTAGAGCCTCCTAACAGAGGGTCCATGTTGTGCTCGGCCCTGAAACTCTTCCCTGACCAGCTTGTGGGCTCCAGCTTGCCCCGCTCCAAGCCGATGGTGCCACAGTTATGCCAATGGCCTTTAGCCAATCAGCAGTGTGGCAAAGTTGGGGGTATCTATTTGGAAGTGCGATGTAGGGACCTCCTTTTGCTTAAGATGCTTGTATAAAGGTAAAGGTACCCCTGACTGCTAGGTCCAGTCACCGATGACTGTGGGGTGTGTGCTCATCTCGCTCTATAGGCCGAGGGAGCCGGCGTTTGTCCGCCAACAGCTTCCGGGTCATGTGGCCAGTATGACTAAGCTGCTTCTGGTGAACCAGAGCAGCGCACGGATGGTGGTATAGTAGTTAGTTAATAAATTAATAATAAAGATGTGGGTAAGGGAGCAGGGCCCTATCGTGGGTCATATTCCTCCACATGTGCATGTTCAGCACAAATGTCCACATACAGCTGCACATGACTGGGAGTCATTATGTGCTCCTTTTGATAGGCACCTCCAGTGGTTCAGAGGCCTGAATTTCATAGAATTCCTATGATCATTTGGCTTAATTTGCACGTGAGTGCCCCTTTATTGGTGTTTGTACTTATTATTCAGGCACTGATGGGGCAAGGCCAGAGGAATGTGTGACATTGAGGCTGGGACCAGTGATAGAGGCCTGCTTTTGTTTACAAGGCCTGTGCGATAACATGAAATGGAGGCTATGAACAGAAATTGAGACCCTTCTCATTGCGCTAAAAATGTATTTATTTGCTTTTCATTTAGACTATCCTAATAACTACATGGAAGAATTCCATATGCGCAGGAATGAAGATGTGGAGGTGGACCCACACAATGCCCACAAGTTAATGAGCATTTGAAATTTAATGTAGTAAATCCACTCCCTTCATTTTTCATACAAAAATTGGTTGCTCCAGCAAACCTGCATTAGTAATGGAGTGGAAATTTGACTTGGTTTGGATTTCAATGCATGCAGCTTTAGCATGTCAGTAGTTTGTCGACCAGGTTGGTGCGTTAAGGCTGTATAAGGTTGTACCTTTTAAATGTGACATTGGCTGTATGGAAAGCCTACTTGGGAAAATGCTTTTCACAAAGCAGCTTCTTGTTTAAATTTTTCTTGCCTTAGGCAATGAAAGATCAAACCTGAAACAACTACCAGTGCTCTACACTGCCAGGTAACCATCGAAATGGATGCACACTGCCTCTCTTCTGGGTCATGCACTCTCTGTACTTGGGGCCCCCGCTGAATAAGGCAGGATTGTCACAAGACATATAATTCTTCCTCAATATTTCCCTTCATTCTTAGCATCTGCACATCATACCCAACTTGTCCACACAACATTCCCTGAGAAACTGAAAACTTGGGAGGGTTAAGATATTTTGGCTGTACTCTACTGTAATGATTTTCAGCCTTGCCAGAAAGACTTAGGGTTTGAAAAGAAACACACTTTAAAAAAATAAAAATCGTCCCCCACCACTTAATTGAAAACAGACATTGGATTGTACCTGAGAGGGGAGGGGGAACCTGAGATATCTGCAGGCATTTAAGGACATGTGTATAGGATTTAGGCAAATGCAGAGCCAAGAACATAAATGATAAATGAAATATGGGCAAGAGCAAATTATTTATTTCCACTCATAAAAGAACAGCTATAGCAAACTTCATACTGATCCATATCTACAGGGTCCTGATTCTGCAGACATTGCCACTAAATCAAGGATACAGAGTGCATATTTGCCTGTAAAAGCCAAAGGATACCATTTGGCTATTTTCTCTTAGGCTTTTTAAAGTGGATGTTTTTACCTTTAAGAGAGTTTGCAACAGCTCCTTTTCCATTCTTCTTCCCCTCCACCACCAGTAGCCATGGAGCTTTAAAGAGTAGAGCTTCCTGGTCATGTGGGAATTAGGATCCAATGGCCCTCTAGATATTGTTGGACTACAACTCCCACCATCCCTGATCATTGTCAATTCTGGCTGGACAGGTTTCCCAACCATGTCGTAGATAGATCACAACCCGAGAAACAGTAACAGGATTTTGCAGTTAGTAACAGAGCCGCCACCATATCCTTGTTTTGTTGATTAAACATCACTGTGCAGAGCAACATACAACTTTGCATTTTTGAATAAAATATAACAAACTTACATACCCCACTCAGTGTTGTGAGGGGGATGTGAATCTATTATTTGGTTGGGTGGTATAGATACTGTATTTCCTTTGTTTGTCTCTAGTGCTAAAATACTCTAGTCATGGAATAGGCACCCACAAAGGGGAGTAACATACTTCACAAGAATCCTTTTCTTTTTTTAAGAGCATGAAAAGAACAAGCTGTCCCTCCGCTTTCTTACTTGAACTAAGGTTGACAGCATTAGAATTTAGAGTTTATGTGAGGATACTGGGCAAGATCCCAACAACTGTGAACAGAATTCCAGCTGTGGGATGGGACCTTTACATTGTTGCAGCATCGTACAACACACCACCACTCTACAAAGTTTCCTTTGGAAAACTCTCAGGAGTAGTTGGGATATGTCACAGGGGACATCAGAAGTCAGGGCAAATGGGAGACACCTCTCACCCTTTGCACAAGCCTTTCCACTTTCTCTTGGCACCATTGAATCCAACACCATGATTCATATGTGACTTAGCTGTTTTATTTTATATCTGCATTTATTTGGGTAATATATCTGCTCTGGATAGGGCTGCACTTATTCCAAAGGACCAGGTGGGTAGGCTGGGGCTGCTAATTGATCCGTCATTGTCTCTGGAGGCCTGAGGGGCTGAAGTGACCAGGAGGCCTCACCTACTGATTTTCCTGGACACAGATAACCTAGCCACGGTGACCCATTTATCGTGAACCTCAAGACTGGATTATTGTAATGCTCTCTATGGGATACCCTTAGTGGTGGATAGTTTGGAAGATGCAGGGTGCAGAGGTTAGGTTACTGAGTGGCACTATCTATCATGGGTACTTGACATCTCTCTTAAAACAACTGCCTTGGCTGCCAGTTTTCTACCAGGCATTTAAGCTTCTGTTATTGACTGACAAAGTCCTAACCAACTTGGGACTGGGTTATCTGAGGCATCTTATCTTTCAAATACCCTCCACAGGGAGGCTCACCTCGACCTGGCCTTGTTTACTTTTTTTATTTATTTGCTCAGGCTCTATGAGTACTGTTTTAACAAATGCTTTCAAAGTGACATATCCCTGGCTTTAATATCTGCTTTTCTTGTTCTGCTCTTTTATTATTGTATTGCATTTATGATTTTTATTGTGTGCTTCTTCTTCTTTTGTGCGTGTAAGCCACTCTGGAAACCCTTTTCCTATGTGACAATAAATTACACAAAGGGAAACAATCATATTTTAGTTCTTATAACTAAACTTCAGACCCTGTTGCACTTTTTCTTCACGACAACATAAGCTAAGAACAGCCCTGCTGAATCAGGCTGGTGGCATTATGGACTAGATGAGCAACTTGCCCCATTTTTTCTGTGAAAAGGAAAATGGTAAGAGGAGCCATGATGTTGCATGACTTCTCTACTCTGATGTTACACTGTTCACATGGGGAGAGCACATTGCTTTCATGTCTGTGGTAAAGTTCACATCAATACTAGGTTCATTCACTCATCGTTCACACATCGTTCACTGTCATCATACAATGATTTGTGCATGTGAAACCACAGGTGGGACATCCCAAACATTGCTTACCCATCATCTGACATCACTCCAAAGCACAAATACTTTTCAGTGGTGGCCTTTTACAAATGCATACTACCAAATGCTGCAATGAGTACATGTGTGAATCAGCCTTCTATCACAATTAAGAAACATCCTTTATTTCCCCTCTTCCATGCATCTTCATACCATCTAGATTCTGCATTAAGGCACCACTGCTCAAAGTTGTACCCTCAAATGGACCTAATTTACCATGATTTCACCCAGGTGTAGTTCAGAGATTTCTGAGATAGTTCAGTGAACTTTCAACTGAAGTAGCTCATTTCAGACACTCAAAAATATTACTATCAATTAGAAAAGCAGAAACAGGTGAACAAAAACAAAACAAAACACACACACACACACCAGAGAAAAGCACACTATGTTTATTTCTTTTTTCACTAGAAAAACTTGCCCTTTAATTAATATAGAAAACATTTTTTGCTCTTAATAATAATATTTCAACACAATCTATCCAAAGGTGCACATTATATTCAACCATATGACATAAATATTGCAGATGAAGAAAAAGAGATCATTTCACTTCTTGATAGCTACTTGAAAACTATTTCTAAAAGAGCTACTGGTCTACTGATATGGCAACAGACAAACTCAAGAATGTCTGAGTTTAATTTCCATATAGTCACTGCTATTTTCACATCTGTGCTACAGAACTTCCATCCTCTTGGTCCCCACCATGTCAGAATGCACAGTGGCAGATTGGCATATTGAGCTATTAATAATTTGCTATATGTGTTACAGATGTTGCATAAATGAGCAGTGTTCTATCACTATTTCTTGACATTGGGGCCCTTGGGGTGGCAGGCTAAGACCCAGATCTGTCTACAAGCTGCCTTTTCTGGCAAAAGGGAAAGCTGCCCCTTACAGAGGAATCACATTCCAGCTTGCATAGTCAATTTTTCAGATGTTCCTGCTTTCCTGTTCCTTGTTCCTTCACTCAGACCTCATCTGGCCACAATGAAAAATGATGTGATGCAATTTTTTATTCTGCGCTTGACACTTTTGGAAGGCAATGTGGTTCATTGATTCTAAACTCCAAAAAGGTCAAGGAACCAGGAACAATGCTTCTTGGAAGAAACCCAGGAAAAACTTTAAACTTGGAATGAATATATATATATATTCCAAGTTATACACACACGGGCAAACAGAACTGCTAATTGTTACCCCTTCTGTTGCTATTATGCTGCATATTCCTGGGAACATATGTTGTATGATCATGAATATATACATTATCGAGTCACCAGGTGAACTGTGTATTAACTAAGCAGTAGACAGCAGATTTAAACTTTTGACAGCAAACAGCTGTAGGATTTCTAAAACCTAATACAAATAATGAAATCAATAGGTTCTGCTGCAGTTTCAAGTTTTCCCAAACAAATTTATATGAAAAATGATATTCATTTATCAGAGATTAGTTCAGCTGAAAGATAATTTTTTGTGTGTGTCACTTCTGAAACACAGATAGAAAACAAAATTTCAGATGTTTCAGGAGAAATCAGCATACACTTTTCAGAGACTATGTGTGTTAAAGGGGGAAAGGGAGGAAAATGAGAGTGTAAACAGATTAGTAATGATTGCTCATTATACTGCTTGCTTATGCTGCACTTGTACAGAGTTTCAAATGCTAATATGTGAAATATGTTTCCATCTATCGTAACATTTGAAATGCCTTTGTATCTGAAAATGATGCCATTCCAAGCCTGGATGTTTATTATTTCTGAAAACACACATATACATAAAACATCACCAGCATTTGAGCTATTATTCAGTGGTGCCATTTAAGTAAAATCAGAATGTTTGCAGGCTACTCATAAGCTACTCAGTGTGCCAGATAAAGTTCACATTTGAAAACAGTTCCAATCTGTGTGGATTTTTTTCAGCAGTTGTTTGAGGGGCTGGTGCCAACATGCTATTAGACAGTTTACTGGGTTGGGGAGGAAAGAGAGATAAAATAGCATCTTTTATTGGCTGCTTTTGCGGTAGTGCCAAGAACACTGCCACACTATCAGGTTGCCATCCCCATTTTACTGTGCCAATGCAAGCTGCATGCATGTCCCCCCCCCCCATATCTAGCTTTCCTATGGTTTGAAATGGTAGAATATTTGTTCCCACCTAGTCTATGTCAAAAGAAAACCACAACTCTTCTGTTTTATGTACTTGGCTTTCACTTACATTTGTATAGATAGATAAGTTCAATGGGATGGTACCAAAGGTGTCTCCAGCTTTTGGTGGGACATTTTGGAGAATGCCCCCCAAACTGTTTGGAAGTAATGAATAAACAGAGTGGGGGTTTTTTGAGGGGGGGGGCAGAGAAGCAAAGGGAGCATCCCAGGTACTTGTGACCATAATGTGAGATTTGAGTACATCGCACATGGACTTGGCAATAAGAGTTTGTGCTGCTTCTGATGAGATCAACAACCCTCCCCCTTCCAAATGAGAATCAAAATGGTTGCATGACCTCTCAGAATCTGGCCCCCTTAACTGGTTTGTGTCATAGTTGGTGCGCAATCCCAATGAACTTTGGATGAACTTTGGATGGCATTTCAGGATGAATACTTGCAGGGTATCGGAAAGGTTGTAGATTTACATTGCAATCCTATGCACTTACTCATAAGTAAATCCCACTGAAGAAAGTGGGATGTACTTCCATGTAAATATGCAGAGCAATTAGTTGGTAACTTACGTTAGTAACAGCTTTGTGGCAAACATAATCCCAGGATGCATTGCACCCATTTTTCTGACTTTCTCTGTTTCCAGTGTTTCTCTTCTTCATCTTATACCTTCTTCTCACCCAGTACATTTTGATTTCTTCTTTGTTCTGGGTAACTATGGGGAAAACATTGAAATAGAGAGCCCCCTTTCCCTTGGTAGCTAAGCCAATTTAAGTAGGCATCTAATTTCGTGTCAAACTATTGTTAGGTCTATTTAAATTCCTCTATTGCCCATGTGGAATTAAATTCCACATTCCATTGAGAAGAGAAAGCATGTTCTGAACAAAGCTCAAGGATTTTATGTAAGATAAAAAGAAAAGCTGTTTGACAGTACATGTCTATTCATGTCTACTCTGAAGTAAGTCCTACTTACTTCAGTGAGCTTTCTCCCAGGTAGGGTGGGAGGAGAAATTTGATTCAATCTACATTTGAATGCAAATGTACAAGATTCACACTCTGGAATAATGTGAAAACCAAAACACAGCAATCCTTCAAAACTTGCACTTCTCTAAATTTTGCAATGCAGATCTGCAGCCAAGTAATGTTCACAACATGCATATACTTGGTTAAAGTGTTCATACAAATGCAACTATTAGTGAAAGAAAAAACAAAAAAAAAGCATTTCATTCGGGGAAATTACTGTGCAAAACCACACGAAAATGCTGATGAATTTTCCTAAGGATTTTCTTTTACAAAGTACAAATCACTGCTGAGATGTGAAGCACTGAATTTAACACTGAAAAAATGAGAAACTGAGAGAATCAAAACTGACATATCTTCCCACCCTTACTCCCAGGTAAGGACTGTAAGACTTTTTAACGCATTATAGCTTGCAAGAATTCAGTGCCTCTGAACATGGCTGAGGTGGATCACTGTAGTAGGAAGGTCTCTTCCTTCAAAGCTCTTACCCATAAGTATACCCAACAATGTGGATGATGGTTCCAATGGAGTAAGCAATTTTAGTCTTGCTAGATAGAAAGTCTTGGGCTCCATGATCACTGCAGATGGTGGCAGCAGTCATGAAATTAAAAGACGCCTGCTTCTTGGGAGAAAAGCGATGATAAACCTAGGGTTAAAGCTATGGTTTTCCCAGTAGTGATGTATGGAAGTAAGAGATGGACCATAAAGAAGGCTGATCACTGAAGAATTGATGCTTTTGAATTATGGTGCTGGAGGAGACTCTTGAGAGTCCCATGGACTACAAGAAGATCAAAGCTATCCATTCTGAAGGAAATCAACCCTGAGTGCTCACTGGAAGGACAGATCCTGAAGCGGAGGCTCCAATACTTTGGCCACCTCATGAGAAGAGAAGACTCCCTGGAAAAGACCCTGATGTTGAGAAAGATGGAGGGCACAAGGAGAAGGGGACGACAGAGGACGAGAAGGTTGAACAGTGTTCTCAAAGCTACTAACATGAGTTTGACCAAACTGCGGGAGGCAGTGGAAGACAGGAGTGCCTGGCGTGCTCTGGTCCATGCGGTCACGAAGAGTCGGACACGACTAAACAACAATATATATATATATATATATATGCTTTCGTAGATTTTCACGGGTACAGGAATGCAGGTTTTGGTGTCCTCGGGTGTCTTCCCGTGTAAAAGTTGGGGTGTCTAGGCGACGTTTCGACGAGGTCTCACTCGTCATCTTCAGGCTGGTGCTTTCGGCTTCTTGTTACTGGAACAGAGCAGGATCTCAGTGTTTGAGTTCCTATAAATACTGTTGAGGGGGTGTGGTGTATAGCCTCCAATGTTCTGGGCAGAGAGGAAGTTCCCAGGCTAGTGTGCCTTTTCTTCTTTTGTTCCTTAATTACTTGAGGGATATCTTGAGTGATTTCTTGAGTGATATCCTGAGTACCACTTAGGTGGGTCATTAGGTGTGGATTAGTTGCTAAAGTCTTTGTGTCTTGACCTCTTGAACTTTGTGAAGAGTTTTTCTGAGAAGATGGCTGTACTGCACTTAGTTGTGCTCTGGCTTGGCTTCGTGTATAGGGGCGAGCTGTGGTTTTGTGGCCTGTGTCAGCCAGATCTGTGTAGGGATTGCAGGGGGGTGCAGCATCCGGAGGTGCCACCATGGTTTGGCTACTGGATGGTGTCTGTAATTTATCTGTGGAGAGGGTCTGGGTTTGGGTCTGGTGTGGTTGATTGGTGATGGCGTTCTGTGTGCCTCTGGATCTGGTGTCAGTTTTTGTGGGGAGGGCTAATTTCCAGATGTCTGGCAAGCGGGATGTGTCGTCACGCTTGTTCATGTTGTGAGGGTGTTTCTCTATCTCGATGGCTTCCATGATTATTCTCTTGTGGTGATGTTCCATGTTAAAGAGCAATTTGGAATCTGCAAAATTAATTTCGTGTCCTGTTTCTTTCATGTGTTGGAAAAGAGAGGAAGTTTTTTCTTCTTTTTTGACGGCATTCTTGTGTTCTGCGATACGTGCATTTATTCGTCTGTTTGTTTGTCCAATGTACGTGGCTGGGCAGACTTTGCAGGGTATTTCATAGACCCCTTGGTTTTCCAACTGGATTTTATCCTTGGGGTTTCTGAGGATATTGGCTATTTTTTGGTTGGTGCAAAAGGCTGTTTTGATATTGTGTTTATGGAGGATTTTGCTAATTTTATCTGTAGTGCCCTTGATATAAGGAAGGAGGGCCATGCCATTGTTTTCTTCTGTGTCTTGGTTTTTGGGGGGTGTTTCTTTTTGGATTAGCTTCGTAACCCTGTTTTGCTGGTATCCATTGGCAATTAACACATTTGAGAGATTCTGTAACTCAGTTGTCAAGTGGTCTTTGTCAGCCAGGCGTTTGGTTCTGGAGATGAGAGTCTTGGCTACGGAGTTTATTTGTGCAGGGTGGTGGTGTGATTGTGCATGTAAGTAGCGGTTGGTGTGTGTTTTTTCCGGTAGATAGTGTGTCCTAGGGAGCCATCAGGTTTTTTGTAGATTAGGACGTCAAGGAAGGGAAGTTGGTTGTTGGCTTCTATTTCCATAGTGAATTGTATTTTGGGGTGTAGGCTGTTGAGATGTGTGAGGAAGCTATCCAGTTTTTCCTTCCCGTGTGGCCAAATTACAAAGGTGTCGTCAACATATCTGAGCCAAAGTTTGGGTTTGTGTTCTGACTTGTCTAAAGCATTGGTACATGGAACACTTTGAACCCCCCTGCAATCCCTACACAGATCTGGCTGACACAGGCCACAAAACCACAGCTCGCCCCTATACACGAAGCCAAGCCAGAGCACAACTAAGTGCAGTACAGCCATCTTCTCAGAAAAACTCTTCACAAAGTTCAAGAGGTCAAGACACAAAGACTTTAGCAACTAATCCACACCTAATGACCCACCTAAGTGGTACTCAGGATATCACTCAAGAAATCACTCAAGATATCCCTCAAGTAATTAAGGAACAAAAGAAGAAAAGGCACACTAGCCTGGGAACTTCCTCTCTGCCCAGAACATTGGAGGCTATACACCACACCCCCTCAACAGTATTTATAGGAACTCAAACACTGAGATCCTGCTCTGTTCCAGTAACAAGAAGCCGAAAGCACCAGCCTGAAGATGACGAGTGAGACCTCGTCGAAACGTCGCCTAGACACCCCAACTTTTACACGGGAAGACACCCGAGGACACCAAAACCTGCATATATATATATATATATATATATATATATATATATATATATATATATATATATATATATGGTGCAGCCTGCAACTTGTCACAGTTTTGCAAGGTGGTATTCTGGGAAAGACTCTAGATTTCCCATTTTCTTCTGCCCTGCAAATGCCATTCCCCTAGGCATCATCGCTACATAGTGGTGGCCATGAAAAGCCAAAGGTGAAAGAGATGCCTTCTGGCTCTTGACATGAATGCTGAACAAATGAGTTCTTTGTGCCTGTCTCGGCTTGGACAGTCCATTTTCTCCTCTTTCTCTTTCTCTCTCACTCTTTGTTTTTCTCTGTGCTTGCCATGAAGGGTTGTGTCTGACCTGCCAAAAGTTTGCCTCAGGTAAAGGAGCGTTACATTTTTATGTGTGTCAAATTAATAAGACTCTCTAGCAGAACTGTGCTAAAAGGACTTTTTATAGCAAACTCTCTTTTTTAAAAAAAGGGGGGGAAATCACCCTTCTCTAAATTATTAAGGTTAAAATAATTTAAGGAAACAAGCTATTGAGCTCCACGTCAAGTACAGTATATTTAAAGTATTATATAAAGGACTCTTAAATGCACTGCAGAAATAAACCCAATAGATTTAAGGATGTGGGAAAGATATCACTAGGCTAATCTAATCAGGGCTGTCCTAACAGCGCAAACAATTCAAAGAATCTCTGGGGCAGCAGTATTGTTTGGGGCACCAGTGAAGCAACATATGACTCAAGAGCTATTCTCCAGGACCCCTCAAAATGTCACTGAGGATGCTGGGAACTGGGGTAACTTCAAGGGCTAGCAAAGAGTAGTGGGCAGTCCCCTATTTTGTGTTCCCCAACTTTAGCTCACAGTATGGTAGAATAGATTAAATCCTTCTTCCCTTATAGTAGCTCTTTTGTCTCTCAAAACTAGTTTTACTGGAGGTACCCCTTCTGGAGAACATATCCTGGATCATGTGAGCCTGCACATAATCCAACATTCACACCTTGAAGCAGGACTCCATTATCTATTCAATCTCCCATCTGTGGCTCTCTTTTGGGTGCTTCCTTTGAGAGAGGTTCGGAGGGTGAGGGCAAGGGCCTCTTCAGTTGTGGCTTCCCATGTTTTGAATGCTCTCTACACCGAGGTCTGTCTGGCACGAGCATCCCTTCAGTGCCAGATAAAAATGTACCTTTTGGTGCATTAGGATGATTTTCCTGTCATAAATGGTAAGTTTTTTGCTGCTGGAATTTTTACTGCTATTTTCTTGGGTTTGTTTTATAAGTTACTGTATTTTTAAATTGCAATGCATTATTCCCATCCACCCCTGCTTTTATCCCATACTTCCTGCTTTTAGATTTTGTAACTTGCTTGCAGTCTTATGTGTCACATGCCTAATAAATTGAAATAATAATAATTGCTAATACCTCAATTATATACAACTATTTAAAATGATGCATGGATTAAATAAGCTATCAGCAAAACAAATTGACTAATTAAGTCATTTTTTATCACATATATTAATGGAAAGCAACCATTTCCTAGTCTTCAGATCTTCTGTGGTCTCTCCTCCTTTGCCTCTCTGCCTTTCTTTCTACTAACTGCACCCCATTGATAAAGGTAAGCAAAAGAGTACAACTAGCTATGACCTCATTTATTTTCCCCTCTGAACTTTTTATTGCATATATTTGCATCTTTGTAAGAGCAGTATTTACAAACTGGTTGTGGCGTACAAAAATATTGCACAATTTCTGCAGAGCTTAAGTCATTAAGTATTTATATCTCTCCCAGTTCAATATATAATACATATACATTCCTCTTTATCGAACAAATAGCTGGGGTTTTTGAATAGTTTGTTTTCTCCTTGCAAATCCAATGGAAAGCACTTTGAAGGCAGAACACTAGATTGTGTCAGGTGGTGCAAATTTGTGTGTCTCTGTGGAAGTTAATAGAACTATGTTGATGTACATGAACTGAGAATTTTGTTGAGGCAAAAACCTATTGGGAATATTGTATTGGCTATAAAAGCTTAGCCTCAAAGAAGAATTTTGACATTGATCTCTAGGTAAAGAACAACTCCATTAATAAGTTCAATGGTTGACTACCTGCTGTTCTGTTAGCCAATTATCTCTATGTAAACTGGAGTCTGGACTTGAAGCTGAAAGAAAAGGAATTACGGTATGCTTTCCTAAGTCTTGTGTGTTTGGATGTGTATGGAGGCTGATTTTTTTTTAAAGTATCCAGGAGATCCTCTTACCTGATAACTGCTAAGCATTGAGATAAAAGCTAGGCACATGTATTAGACACAGAGCAAAGAAAAGTATCCAAAATCCAATAAACAATGGTGCATAAAAAAAAGTTATTCAAGGCAGGGATGAAACTTACCAGAATTTCAGAGGACCAGTCCGAGAGCATTTTTCTTCCTTGCACATCCACATAATTTTACCTAAAAGCAGAAGTGCTTGTTATCGATATAAGTCCACAAGTGCACTGGCGTGATATTTAATTGACATAAATCAGTGCCATATTCATTCAAAATGTTGGCAATGTTGCTGCAATTGTAAAGGCTGGTCTTATGTTATGAATAATAACTGTTAACAGAAGCAGACTGGGCAACCTCTCCTTGAAACAGGCTGGATTAACTCCAGAGTTAAAGAATTCATGAAGCATTTCTTCTCTGTTCTCACACTGTAGCTGCAGGACCATTTTTGCCAGGAAGAGTGTGTCCTCCCAATCTCATAAACCAGTTCAAACATTATTGTTTAGAGCTTACTTTTACAAATAAATATTTTTGTGAGCAGCCCGATGTCATAGGAGGCACCTCAGGTAACTTCATGTCTGTGATTAGAAATATCACAATGTGCAATGTTTCTCAACAAAGAGGAGGAACCAGAGTTATCCATGAGTCTATTCCTCTCAGTAGTCTTCGGTTTCTTCCCTGCCCCGTTCTCTGAGGTGTTATAGACTGTCATGGTTAGAAGAAGAATGTTGAGGAAATGAGTTGTCCATCACAAATTTCCATGGGAGGTTCTTATGAATAGTTTTGCCCAGTTTTTTCACTATCTGACCTATGGTGAGTTAGGAAACTGGCAAGGTCAGACAACCCAGAGATTCTGAAGTGGAACCTTGACAATAGAATGCTGGGAGCATATGAGAGGCACACTTTTAATCACCTCAATCCTTCATGCACTGCCATCTCCCCTTCCTCTGTTCACTAAAGGTCCCAGTAACTTACTTGAAGAAGGGCTAAATCCCTGACAGGAAACTGATAGTATTTGTGACATATCCCTCAAGGAGAAGGTAATGCCCACATAGAGCCTTTGCCATCATGGAAATGATTCAACTATTGCCAGTTTTTCACCAAAGATTCTTGGGCTTCTTCCCATATCCAGTATGAAAACATGTTCTCCTCGGGCCTTGGGAATGCCAGTGATTTCCCCTACACCCCTGGAGAGCCGAGGAGAAGGAGATGGTGGTAGAAGAAGGTACTTTGAGACTGCCATTGATATTTTCTTCAAGCATTCTCAGGAAACAAACACAAAAAGTGAGCATTGATTTCAATGTTCTCAATGACTTGACTCTGCCCCCCCCCGCCCCAACGAGATAGTGGCATACTTGTCTGTCCTTATTTGACAGTGATTTTGCATTGTCATTCTCCTCAATAAATAAATCCATATTTAGTTGTGTGGATGGCCAATTAATTTGTATTGCTGATGATGGTATTTCTGGTATTCCTTTTGAATAAATAAAGCACTAAAACCAATAACATATAGTAAAACATTAGCCTTTGTCAAGAGAACTTAGTCAAGCTATAAAACATCTCATTTCAATTTGTACTCCTCAAGCAGGAAAAACAACATGTAATTTGCAAATTTTCAGAGTGAGGGCATATTGCTCAACTATTTCTATATAAGATTAAAATCTGGCGCTAATTCAATTTCATTTTTCTAAATGTACAAAATGGCTCGTAACATCTTTTTTATTTTAGTAATAGTTTTCCCAGCTCTGTTTATATTTTCACAGACATTACAAATTTGTACATCGAATAAAACAAGGAACCTAACTTAAAGTTATTTTCCATGTCCATTCAGACCTTTTTCTTTTTCTAGTAAAGTCAAACAGTAGCAAACTGAACAGATTTAAAGACCTTCCGGTTCTACTTCCTTTGGCCGTCCACCATCCTACTGTGAAACTTTATTAACACCAAAACAAGAAGACACAGGTGGTCTCTCACAGAGAATACCCAGAACAGTTTAGCGATCTATTTGGCAGGCACTAGATTGCCTCTGGTTTTGATAGCATTGGAGGTGGTGAGATGCCTACAGACAGGAATCCCATTTCATGGTTGCTACTGCGAACAACCACTGCAAAATGATCTAGCACTAGAAAAGATGAATCAGTTGCACAGTTACCATAACAGCAACCACTGGCTGGGCAAACAGATTAAAGCAGGAAAAAAGGGGAAAGAAATATTGTGTGAGGGGGTGTATTTCAAGACCATTACACATTTTATTGTACTCTTACCCCACATGATGTTTCTGGGAACTTATTCAGCAGATTATGATTTGATATATTTAAAAGGATGCAAGTTGCTTCTTTCTTATACATGACTATGCCATACATTTCAGCATATTTTAATTGCTCAAATAAAACTTTGGACCAGCATCCCATTTTCATGCATACTGGTTTAAAAGGTTGAAACACAAGCATGATCTTGGCAGTGGTTGAAGTGGGATTATATAAGGCGGCTTGCCCCCTTGCTTCTTTTCATAAAAACCATCCCAGAGAGAAGGAGAAGGAGGGGCAGGGAGAGATTATCATATGACAACATTTTGGTTTATCTATATTCCTCCCCCCTACCATATCTATACATGAATAGATATCAATTTCAGTTAAAAGTCTGAATAATAGTTGGACATTCTTCCCCCCTCATTTATTGAAAGAACAAGATAATGATTTGTGAAAGGTTGTTCCATTCAACAAATCTTGTACGCTTAAATTATTGTCTGTATTTGCAGTCTTGCTACCATTTCTATTTGAGTAGTCTCAGTGAAGTTCCCTGAGAATTCACAAACTAGTTCAAGGATTGTGGCCAAGGCAAGTTTGTCATTGTGCCAATAGTTCATCTAATGACTGCAGAAGAACCCAAGTTTCTGCTTTCAGTTTATATTTGCCGTGTCTGTGTCTTGGAATGAGCAATCCTGAGGTTGCACAAAGTAAATCCTTGGCCAATAACCCAATTAGACTCCTTCTTTCAGAAGCAAAACTCAGCATACAAACCACTAGAAGTTTGAGCCAAACCAATGCCCTTCATCTAGTTGGCATCTCTTAATTTGTTCATGGAATTTGTTCTTTGGCTGTCAGTTGAGTTTTTCGCTCCCTACAGTGTCATGAAACTCTACATCCCCTTAGGGAAAAACAACAAATGTTCAGTGCTAAAAATAAACTGTATACTTCTAGGAAAGTTGGGTAAAACCTTGCTTTTTGTTTTGTTTCCTTTTGCAATATTCTCCCACCAAGCAGGATTGATTTTCAAAACATTTCAAACCACTGTACTTCAGTATATTTTTTGTGTATGTGGGTATCTAAAATATGGCCTACAAGATACTTGCAAACAACATTCAGTATTTTGTTAAAATCATAACCTTTGGCTGAGGTCCTAAGCATACATATTTATTGCAGTCCCACTGCAGATCATGGGAATTTCTGAGTGAACATAACTAAGATTGGGCTGTTCATTTCTTTCTCTCTCTCTTTCTTTCTTACATGTGATATTAAACAAAAGCAAAAGCCTCCATGGGCACAAGAAACTTCCCTCCTGCAGAATCTCTTGAACCCATAGAAAGTCATAGGGGGCAGAGCTTGTGCTCTTTTCTCATAATGGAAGTCTGAACAGGTCTGCCTAGAACACAGGACTTGTGCATTTTAGTCCTCAGAATGCAATGCAATTGTATGCAGGTCTGCTCAGAAGTAACTGCCATTGAGCTCTGTGAGACTTGCTTCCACTGTGTAATAGGATTTTGATCCAACACCAAAATATAACTGGAATAGTTCTTAGCTGTTACAATGTATAAATTGCAATGAACGCTGCAACATTTCTCCAGCAACAAAGATCCCACAGATCTCAAACAGATGGATCAGAAACAAGTATTAAAGGAATTGTAGCAGGTGAGCTAGATATTATGTTTGATCCTCCTTTGATCTGCTAAATTTGCCTGAAGTCTGTAGGCTGGTCATTACTGGGTCCTTTTTCCTTCTATTTAATGACATGCAAAGAATTATCAGATGCAAGCATTACCCCTAGTTTTCTCACTCTCATTCTATTCCAGTTATTTTCACTTTGGTTGCTGCAACTGTCTTCTCTCAATCTATACAAGAGGTTGATACACAGCTAATAAGTACTAGACTGATATTGTAGTTTAAAACAAAATCTTGAAGGTGGCTCCTGAAGGGTAGTTATGACAGATAATATGCTTCTCAATCTCTTTGCCACCTGTGATATAGTTTGCTGTTTTTTTTTAAATGCTTAAATTCCTAATATTGAAGGCAGAGAGGTGGGGGGAGACAGGAGGTATGTATGTGTCTTTTACTGCAAAAGAACCATGATTTCCTCACTTCAGAATTGTCTCCTGGGTGGTAATTTACTGACATTAGGGATGAAACATTCTGCACATTTCAGTTCTAAAAGTTTCTCATTTTTCCACAGATTCAGTTCTCCACATTTCTGCAGCAATTTGTGAGCATTGTAGTGTGCATTTCTCCCGATGAACACGTTCTTGTCAGCCATTTTGAATAATGTACACATTTATGTAAGCAACTTCTAACATGGCACATTTTTCTTTGCTATTTTTCACTAATGAATTAATTTTTAAATATAGGGATTTTGGTAATTACTGTCTGGGAAACTGCATTACAAAATTTGGGCAAGTGTTGATTTTGAAGCATGAGTGTGTTTTGGTTCTCATATTGTTTCAGATGGCAATAGATCCCATCTCTATGTAACATCATGGAAGATGAAGTTGGCAAACAGCACATACCTGCAGCATTTGCAATGAAAAAAGGCAGGCAGGCAAGGCCTGGCTGAGGATGTTGGGACAGAGCCCTACCTGCCCTAATAACCTCCACTGGTTTGCAAAGGGATAGACAATATAAAAAGAGGTCTGCTAGCATGCTCACAGAACTCAGAGTATGTCTGTGTGTTTCCTTCCAGTCCAAAATTTTGTTCCTTTACAGTGTATATTTTGCTGAACATCATCTGCCTTACAAATTTGCCTCATTGGTTTTCTACTTCCGCCTTTAAATACCTCATGATGAACTTCCCAAAGTTATATTTTTAGATGGAGAATCTACTTGGGAGTAGATATGAAAGTTGGATGCCAGTAAACCTGACTGCTCACATCCTTTCTGCTCTTGAAATAACCCTCCCCACCCCCTTGGCTTACACACATTAGTCTTATGATTTGGTGTTTGTACCTCTTATACATATTTGTAAAAAAACAACATATTTAGCTGTTCCTGATGGGGTGTTAAGTACGTGAATGCCAATGGAGTGGTTACCGTAGCAACAGTAACCTCACAGAATATTTCTAAACTTGTACCTCCCACTCAGAGAGAACTGTAGAAATTCTGAAAGCCTAAAGAACGAGTGCTAATTATCTGATGAAATTTGCTGCGGTGGGCAGAACAAAGGCAATTTCCACAAACGGGCAGGTAACCCACTTCAGCATATATCCAATTTATAACACTCAGAGTGACTCACTCAAATCTTGGGACTTGAATAAAAATAGTTCGCTTCAATCTGTTTCTAATTCAGAAAAAAGATCATAGCCATTATGGAAGTGTTTCTCATTCATTTGCAGGTCTATATTCCTGAGGGTAATAAACAGTAGTACATATTGGCTTGTGAAACAATTTCTTGCTCAGCACTGGTATAGTCCTCACAGTGGGCACCAAAACATGTCCTCTTTGAAATAAAAAAAAGAGGTCCCCCTAGCCCAAGGTGACATAGCACCATCCAATAACTAAAAGTAACCTGGTAAAGAGTTTTGCTGATTAGAGCAAGGGAATTTCATGGCTTCTCTGCCATACTGGCCCTTTGAGCACGTCTTTGTTGCATTAAGGCATCTTGACAAGATCAAAAAAGGGTTGAGAATATTTGGAGAAAATTCCGCAAAGTGGACTGCTTTTTCTAGAGATGGCAGGGAGAAAAATTGAAAGATCGCAGAAGTGGTCTCAGAAAATTGTCTCCTGACAAATTTTGGTTCAGCTCTAGCAGCAATGCCTTTTAGCGCAGTACTGTAATGGACAACTTAAAAGCAAATCATGAAGCTTGCCACAAGCCAGCGTAATGGTGGGTAACCTGCAGCTAGTGCTGATGCCAGTCTATTATGTGCCCTGGGCAAGGCTAATTCCTTGCACCCCGCCAAAAAAAGGGCTGGGCTCAATTTTTAAAAAGTTATCTTTGTATGAATTACTTCCAAAAGGCAATATTTCCCTTTCATTTTATATTTTGAAGAATTTTATCAGACATTTATAAGACATAAAAACCCCAATCTGTATATAACTGTGCCCCTCAAATCTCAGTACTGCACCTTTCTGAGGTCTTCACCCTGAGCAGCTGCCTAGTTGGCCTAATGATAGCACCAGCCCTGCTTGCAGCTCTCCAGAAGTTGTTGGATTCCAACTCCCATCAACTCCAGCCAGCGTGGCCAATGCAGATAGATGATGGGAGCTGGACTACAACATATTGAGGGCACTATGTTGGCTCCCCCTAGCCTAGTGGATTAAATGGCAAAGCGGGACAATGAGTTCAAAGGTCATAAATGCATAGAGACATGATACTGGAAGCAACATCCTGGAAAAAGCAAAACTACCAGACCCAAGGGGAATATTCTTTTTGGTTAAGATGAATATTATCGCCTATGATTTCTTTGGCTTCTTTGAATATGTAATTTCCAATGAGGAATTTAGCACAGTTCCAGGCATGACCAAATTGTATGCTATGTTGCTGGTAGGAGGTGCTGGTCATTAGTGCTGAACTGTAGGAGCTGAGTGATCTGCAACAGTATCCCTTGCAGATATATGGAGAAGAAGAAATGTTCTCTACACATCTAAGCTCCATTCACTCTTCAAAGCCCATGTGATTATATGAGTCTGTCCATTTGTATGGGACCACAGCTTTTCTAGGCGCCCCAATAATGCAGAGAGGGCCCTATGTTCATAAAATAGTATGTATATTGTACCTAGGGACGCGGGTGGCGCTGTGGGTTAAACCACAGAGCCTAGGACCTGCCAATCAGAAGGTCAGCAGTTTGAATCCCCGCGACGGGGTGAGCTCTCGTTCAGTCCCTGCTCCTGCCAACCTAGCAGTTCGAAACAAGTCAAAGTGCAAGTAGATAAATAGGTACCGCTCCGGCGGGAAGGTAAACAGCATTTCCGTGAGCTGCTCTGGTTCGCCAGAAGCGGCTTAATCATGCTGGCCACATGACCTGGAAGCTGTACACTGGCTCCCTCTGCCAATAAAGCGAGATGAGCGCCACAACCCCAGAGTCAGTCACAACTGGACCTAATGGTCAGGGGTCCCTTTACCTTTTATATTGTGCCTGTGCCGGCGAATGATGAAGGATGGGAGAGTAGGGAACAGCAAGTATAATTCTCACACCTCCATCACAAAGTCTGCACAGGGCTAGGGACTCTGAGCTGTGCAACAAGATGCAGATTGAATGTGGGCTTCCGCACACAAAGGAGACTATGGCAATTATCCACCCTTAATGGTGCCCATGTGCTGGACTGAGATCAATATGACGCTACCCATTCATTCCTCAAAAATGCACATATATAGTTACTTACTCATAAATTAAGGAAAAGTTCATGCTAATGAAATCCACCCCCACTCCCCATTAACTGAGTGTAAATCAAGCTGCGTATGTGGTGAATCTGCAGTCATCCTGGTAATCCTTTCTATAGCAGCTGTGATGATAGTGATGGCTACCAGCTAATTGCCTGTGCAAGCCACTTCATGCTAATTTCTCTCCACACTTCTGTGTTCCCTCCTTCATAATCACATTGAAATATCCAGCACCGTGAACTGACCCTAAAGGGGACATTACTCCTTGGAAGCCTCTGGCTATTTTATTCCAAACCGTAACATGTAAGAAGCTCCTTAATCTGCTTCCTGAGATTTATATATCGTTAGTTTTGAGTCCAAAGTATTTTGCAAAACCAGCTATTGGGCATAAATAAAACAGAGCATTAATTGGTTTCTCAGAGTAAAGGGCTGCTTCTGAGGGAATAAATGAACCTTTATCTTTGTTACAGTAAGCTAGAAAATGACTTATTAAGTGACTCAAAGAGAGAAAAAACCTGAAGCTTTCCAAGAAGAGTGTATGTTAAGATAATCATAAAGAAATCAAATGAATCTAACTATGCAGAAATTGCTAAAAGCAAATCAGACAGGTAATCTGCTCTTGCCAATTTGTTGTATAGAACAATGCTAACAAAGTAATGGGAGAGAGAAAGAGAACTCATTGTATTGTAAGTTCCTAACCTTTCAGGTTGAGGTCAAAGCTGAAGAAATTGCACATGTTAAAAATAATTACTGCTGTTAATGAATACAATTAAGCATAAAAGAATCTTTATAACTCTTGCACCATTTGTTCACTTAGCAGTGAACTCATATTTTTTCCCTTCACAGATGTTACAATAATGGTGTCAACACTTTTATTTCTTTGTCCATAAGCTGAAAATTATGGCTGTTTCATAAATTGCTAACGTGCTTAGACGATGTAGGCCCAGCTGCAGTGCACATGAGTTCAGTCTCCTGCCTGGGCCTCATGTTTCACAATGACCTCAGTTTCCTGTGCTGAATGGGAACCAATACGAGTAAGCACTTGTAAAACTGTTTTTGAAGAGTGAAGTTATGAAGAGGTGCTGCAGTGTCAAACATCTGCTTCATCCATTACACTCAAATAGCAGCAGTGAATGTACAGTAGGGCAAGAACCATCAATAAATTAAAATTCTCTTGTGGCCACACTTTCCTAGTTCACTTGAGCTGCCTCAGTCTTGTGCCAAATCTTGCTAAGAAATAGAGACACTAAATAAGAAAATGGAATTTTCTTCTCTCTAGAAGTGCTTGCTTTTGCCGTTTTCATTCTGTGTTGAATTCAAAGGCGTTTGGGCTATAAAACGGTCTTTGTAAGTAGGTGCATTTTAACGGTGCAATGATCACTCAGGAATCTCCCACCATTCACCAGTTAAGCTTTTCCCAGTTTAAAGGCAAGCACAGCGATTCAGCTATTGCAAAGACTTTCCTCCTGTCTCAGAGGCTAGCCTAATGTGCTCAGACTCAGAAGCTGAAACCACACCATGACATAGTAGTTGATGACAGCCTGGCAGTGTTCAACTTCTCTTTCCTCATCACCCCCTTCATGTCATTTCCTTCATTGTCTCCTTGCACTTTTTTTAAAAAGTAACTAAACTATTGTTATGTGCATCAATGCTAGTGTGCATATTCATGTTTCTCTGAAGAACTACACACACCAACACACGGACACAACAGACAGGGCTTTCCATCAGTCTTGCTAGTTTAACCAGAGGCAGAGGCAAGCAAATACAGTGGTACCTCGGGTTACATGCGCTTCAGGTTACAGACTCTGCTAACCCAGAAATAGTGCTTCAGGTTAAGAAATTTGCTTCAGGATGAGAACAGAAATCGTGCTTCGGCGGCGCGGCAGCAGCAGGAGGCCCCATTAGCTAAAGTGGTGCTTCAGGTTAAGAACAGTTTCAGGTTAAGTACGGACCTCAGGAACGAATTAAGTACTTAACCTGAGGTACCACTGTAAAAGGTCCATATAGCTGCAAGTACAGCTAAAAAAAAGGAGGTCCATTGGACAAAAAAGCCACACCTCTGTAAATGTGGCCGAAGTACCTCTGAGCAGGAGAGCTTAAAACATGAAAAAAAGAATCCATTCCCAAATGTGTACAACTTGGTCTCTTTCCCTCAGTCCAGTGAAAAGGATCAGGTAAGACAGCAGGTGATATGAAAGAACTGCACTTGCTCCCAGTGTTGGACAAGATGTACAAAGTGCCTGACTTGGTACAAGGCAGCTTTCGATGGCTGCATTCACATGCCAGTTTATTCCATTCTTGCATCTTTTCCCTAACTGTTAAGTTCCGCATTTTACTTGAGCTTCCACAGAGGTCAAAGCCACTTCAGAACTATAGTGGAATATAGGGCAAGTTTAGAGCTCATTTCCATGTTATTTGCTTCTGGGGTGGGGATGTTTGCAAATACTATGGAAATATGTGGTATTTGCACTATGTTCCACTATAGTTCTGGAAGTGGCATTTACATTGTGAGAATTCACAGGCATAATGTGGAAATTAACAGGGAATCGTCATGAAAGACGGTATACAAATTAAAAATGATGATGAAATAGAATAAACTGCCATGTGAAAGCAGTCAAATGAGCTGTGGCCCGTTTCATTATATGAGAATATGGTGGGTTGTAGTTGAGACCTAGGACTCAGCTAGATTGGTAAAGAAAAAGTGATTTATATGTGTTGTATATGCAATATGACATTTTGCCACCAGATGGTGCTGTGGAGTCCCGTTTTTCTCTACCTTTGTTCCCCGTTTTCATTTAACTGAAATGCTTCTTTGATGTGTCTAGATCCAGCCCTATTTCTTGAAAGGTTACATGTTATTCCATGTAAGAAGGTAGGTCACTAAAATTATTTCTGGACTCCAGTCAAGATTGTTTTAAGGTTCTGTGTTTCGTTTTGTTTTAAAAAAAGGATATGAGTGGCCATAGATAGCCACTACAGGTCTTTGTCAACCCTGGTGGGTTAACACACATTATTGGTTAAAAGAAAAAAAAATGCTTTGGAGGTTTAATAGGACAACTGCTTCTTGTGGTAACTTTGAAACTTCCTTGCAGATGAGAGATGATACATGAAAGAAACAGTATGTTAAAATCAGAAAGTTGTATGGAAAAGATATTTGCAAAATTGGAAACCAAAACCTAATCAAACATATTACAACCCACGATAGGCTTAATTTGCTGTGCAGTTCCTGCTCTCTCTCTCTCTCTCTCTCTCTCTCTCTCTCTCTCTCTCTCTCTCTCTCTCTCACACACACACACACACACACACACACACACACAAAGGGGGGCGGGACTGCATGCAGAACTGTTTGTGTGCTTGAACTTACTGAATCACGCTATATAGAATATAATTTGGGGAAAGTTCCATACCCTTTTTCTGAACCACAATGCTAGAAAATAAAAGAAGGATTTTTTTTAAAGGACTAATTGGCTATAGACTAACTTAACTTTCACATGAAAAAAAATATTTTAGGAAACTCACAAGTAAGCACATCTGTGAGCTACTGGGCAGAACTCAAGAGGTCCAGTATGATGAAGCATTCCAAACAGGTGAGTTAATTGTTAGACCAAGAGCAGGGAAGGCCTAAGGGACTGAGGACAAGCCACCTTGACATACAAGGGGAATCTGTATAACATCTGGAACTGTGTAGCCCTTCAGGCAAAATGACACGTTCAAAACCCCAATGACTATCACAACCTATACAGGTTGCAGCATCCATAAAAGCACACTCACTTGAGACATGTTTAATATTGGGTAAATCCATTTTCCTTGCCTAATCTTCTCATAAAAATATAAACAAATCCCTTTCCCATGTAGGCTAAGATTTGTGAAGGAGATTTATAAATCCATGCAGGATGTGTGCTTGTGGAGAGGTATCTAGTTAAGCATTAGAATGAGGAGGGGGGCTAGCTGGTGCAAAAATAGGGATGCGGTAAGAAATTTGATTCTGTTTGCATTTAATGGTGAGTCTACCTAAGTCTCACTTTCGAGAACAAAATGTGAACTGAAGTGCAGCCATCCTTCAAAATTTGCACTTCTCTGAATTTTTCAATGCAGTTGTCCAGCCAAATGATGTCTACAAAAATGTATGTGCTAGGGTAAAGTATGCATAAAAGTGCATAATTTTTTTGGGGGGGCGGGGGGCTGGCATTGAAAATGCATTATATTAGGCAAAATGCCTTTGACAAACATGTATGTTAGCCAAAATAGCATACAAAAACATGTATGTTAGAAGAAATATGTTGATGAATTTTCATTTTCTTTTTTAGCAAACTAATATGGAAACATTGAAAACAAAACTTAAGGTAGGGGAAATGAGAAACCAAGAGAAACAGAAATGGACAGATTCTACCATCCTTAGGCACAAATGGTACCAAACCCATATTAAGAAGAGGAAAACAACACTACTTGGGTGTGTGTGCAATGCTTCAGATGGACAAACAGTTCATTCCCTTTGGGATTTTCTTAATGTGTTCTGTTTATAAAGGCCAAAAAACAAAGTCTTCTGTCAACATGATTTGTGCCTAAGGTCAATGTAAAAGAAAAAGGGGGGAAAACACACACAAAACAAACCAGAACTTCAGAATGCGGCACTTAATGATGCTTGGAATTGCTGTCAAATCTTTCATCCAAAGGTCTCAAAGTATTTAACTAATTAAGCCTTACAACTCTTCCTTCAGAGATATGGGAGGCAAATGAATGCAGAAATCACTTCACTTAACCCTGAAATGTTTCTTTTGGTCCTTTGAACATCCCTCCCAATATTCCTAGTCTTATGCTCACAAAATCCCATGACCAGCAGTGGTCAGGACCTCAGTTTTGCTTTTTTACTTAAAAGACAGCACCTCCAGCAAGAGAATACCCCCTAGCTCCTTTTGGCACAGTGATTCAGTACTGAATCAAAGGGACAAGGGCCACCTATTGAATCATTAACAAGGTTCCCTGCCGTCCACAGCATGGAATAGTACAGCTGCTACCTTACTTATGCTTTCTTTCAGCCACATCTCTCAAAGCTCTCTGTAAACGTTAACTAGCCAGGCCTTTCAACACTGGAATCTTATATGCTTCATGCCATTTTCACAGACCGATAAACTGAGGGGATGAAGGAGCTAGGATTTTTTCTTGGGTGGGGGGAGTCACTGCAGCTAACGTTAATTGGAAAATAATGCAGAGTGACCCAGCATTTTCTTAGATATCTTTTAAAGAACAGTGACTGTTTCTTACCTCACACTGTTCCTATTTAGGCAAATTGACACAATCCTTTTCAGGTAACATGTATTTGGTATCATAGCAAAAGTACAGAGAGTTGGAAACTCACAAACCCAATCCAAATTTAGAGGCTACCCTTCAGGCGAATTCATGATCCACCATCTACAACTGTGTACCCCTGTCTTTTTCTCCTGAGTAATGTACCCTTAAACAATTTCCTTTAATTGCAAAACTTGATTTGGAAGGAACTGAATGAAGATAGATATTGGTTAACACCAAGTAGCAGAAATGAAATAAAAATAAAGTTTAGTCTTATAAAATTGCTTTTTCTTTCAAAGCATAGCTGTCAACTTTTCCGTTTTCTTGCGAGGAATCCTATTCGGAATAAGAGAATTTCCCTTTTAAAAAAAGGGAAACACTGACAGCTATGTTTCAAAAGCTTTCAGAAGAATAAATCTCTCATACAGTTCTGGGAAGACCACAGAGTTAGTGTAAAGACAGGTATTCTTATATATAGTATCAAGCTGTTAAATATCTGCTTAGTAAACATAATGTGACTTCCTTCACAAGGAATAACTCCTCAACAGAAGCACAGCTCAAGTGTATTCATCAAGACATCTGCCTTCTTTGCACACAGACCCCCTTGCCTTTCTTTGTTACCTCATGTACAAAGTCAAACTATATAAAACTCTGGTACAAAACACTCAGTGTTTTAAAACTAGGTTGTCATCTCTAAAGCCTCTTTAGAATTATGTAATCAAATAGGGGGGGAAAGCGCTACACATATTTATTCTCTTTTCCTGCATAGTTTATAGATACTATTTTGCTTGCATTACAATATTCAGCCTGAACAATTGAAATCAAAGTTTCCTAGCTGTCATGGCAGGACTTCACAGCTTATGATCCGCCAAACGATACACAGCTCACCAACCATATACTTTGACTTGGCAACCACTCCTTCCTTCCCAGTTTTCACTGGCAACAAAGACAAGAGGTTTATCAAGGGTCTGGTGGGTCACTATAGATGACTGTTGAGCATTGTCACCAGCTGTCCAGTCCTATCATATGAAAAAAATAAGAACACCCAAACACCATTGTCAGTCAAAGAGCACTGAAGATATGATGGGCAGATTGTGGGAAGTGAAAGACCTCTGAGGAAATGTTGGAAAATCCAAGGATGACATGAATCGAGGATTTGCCCCCGACAAAAACCATCCAGCCTCCAAAATGTAGAGAAAGATGCAAGACATGAGATCAACAAGCCACAACCATATTGCAATGATATTGCTACAAGCAATGATTCCTTTACTGGGCAGAGTAAAAAAATAAATAAATCCAAATAGGCTTAAATTTCAGTGTTACCAACTGTGATTTACCTTAGGGTAATTTCTATTCATATCTAGTATCCTGGAACAGAAATATAGACAAATCATGAGGAAAAACTGCACAAATTTGGTGTGAAGACCCACACAGATGTATTATTTAATCATTCTTCCCCCAAGTTGGATGGGTTCAGTGGTATGTGCACTGGATATATATACTTGTATATGGCTGGCAGTGTCCAGACCTGTATAGTTCTGCCCAAATAAAGGCTACACCATTCTCTGATGAACTGCAGAATGCTCCACATTTGCAGGGGGTGGGGTGGGGAAGGAGGAGATATTGTGGTAATGTTTCCATAATCTTAAATTTGTTGGAAAGGCTAAACTTCTAAAGGTACAGAGGTTTGGTTGGGCTGAAGTGTAACTAACATTTCTGGATCTTATCCAAAGCTTGTATGTAATATCTGGGCTTCTTGGGTTTGCCAGACTTAACTGGAAAAAAGCAAGTAAAACACACTTTCCGCTGTGATTATGGTTACTTCCTGCTTCTGGGTCAGGTTGGAAAAACTATAAGAACTGCCTTTCATGTGGCATTTCAACACCTTTGCTGTTGGGCCTGCCATAACTCAGTAACACAGAAATATACAAAAACACAAAGCAATGTGGGAAACTAAAAGTTCAGCTGAGCATACATGTGTCAGATCAAATCTTACTACAACTAGGACTAATTTTCCTAGTTACTTTATCATATTCTCTTTCGCTATTTGAAAAAGATCAATGTTCTTCAGAAGGCCTACGTAATAAACATACAGACAGATTCTACCTATTTTTAGTTGGTCAGTAGTAACTCCTATCGTTTTCCTGCGCTCTCATTTTCATTAGAATAAACAGTCTTAAATATGTGCCATATTTGATAAGGCTGTACAGTGGTACCTTGGTTTGCAACCGTTTTGGATTACAACCGTTTTGGATTACAACCACGTCAAACCCTGAAGTATGTGTCCCTTTTTTGGATTACAACCCATTTTTTTGGATTACAACCCATTTTTTTTGAGGCCCCATTGGTGAAAACGCGCCTTGGGTTACAACCTGTTTTGGTTTACAACCGGACCTCCAGAATGGATTATGGTTGTAAACCAAGGTATCACTGTAAAAGAATACACCATATTCCCACAACTTATAGATTTTAGCACAGGCATCCCCAAACTCGGCCCTCCAGATGTTTTGGGACTACAATTCCCATCATCCCTGAACTCTGGTCCCGTTAGCTTGGGATCACGGGAGTCCCAAAACATCTAGAAAGCTGAGTTTGGGGGTGCCTGTTTTAGCATGTTACAGTGCCCACATGGATGCTGCTAAAAACTCTTTCAGTACAGTGTCATTCCAGACTAAAGGTTGTTTCCAACACTGCTGTTTACCAGCTTAGCAGTTTGGATGAACATTAGGGTTGCCATATGTCCAGATTTTCCCAGACATATACAGAACACTGCAGCTGCACTAATCGGCTGAATGTTGAGAAAATCCAGATGTGTGGCAGCCCATGGCGGCAGTGTCATTTTGGCCAAATTTCTTCAGAAATAGCTCAAAAACATCCAGTTACCAAAAAAAGAAAAGAAAAGGAGAGAGCAATGAGACAGAGACAGATGCAGGCAGAATAAAAAGGTTGGAATGGATCTGTAGCTTTTGCCCGTGTCTGTATCTGGCATACATGCCTACTCCCTGTGGCCCCGGGTGCCTGAGCACCCACAAAATTCCCCATGAAGGGGCCGGGCGCCCACAAATTTTGGTGCCAGGGCCATGCACACTGCATGGCACCCATGGCTCCGGGCAGCTGTGCTCGTGGAGCTAAGCTGTCACTCCTGGTATCTGGAAGCCGTGGCAGAACCCCCTGTCACTTCCAGAGACAGATGCAGGCAGAAATTGCTGATCCATTCCAGCCTTTTTATTCTGCCCATGTCATTATCTGCTTCCCTCCTCCCTTCCACTTTTGTCTCTCCCAGCCACTTGTTTCCCTGAAGATCATGACAGCTGAGGGATCTGTGCTGCCACTCTGTACTCTCTTGCCCTCTTTATAATTCCCAGGTTTTATTTTGAGGGGGAAAATTAGGGTGTGCCTGGGCACCCCCAGGTCACCCCATGCACCCCCCAATATCTGACAACTCAGAAGTACATCCTACTGTAATGCAACTTACTCCTAGGTAAGTCTATAGTGAAGCCTTAAGCAAAGGTAATATTTTACTAGCTTTCTCAGGACTATTAGCCATATCCAGAAAAAAGGGGGGAAAGCACCCAGTGGGGAAAGAAAGCCCTGCAAGAAATAGATTAAACTACCCGATTGCATTTCCCCTTTTGTTATTGTTTCCTACCTTTTATTAGTCACTTCCTACAACTTTTTTTAAAAAAATTAGCAAGGCAAAAGATCCTTTCTCTGTGTGAATTGTGACCAGAGTCTTCATGAAAAGGTATAGTTTGACAGAGTTCCATTAATTTTATTGCCTTGAAATGACGCAGCTACGTTTTAATATCTAGAATTAAGGAAATATATATGTGAACTTTTATTTATATAACCCAAACAGAAGGGGTCAACAAAAGCTTTTCTTTAATTTCCCTCCTTAAATTGTAAATTAAGCAGGTTCTACAAGGAAGAACATAATGACATAAAGAGATACCTTCTATCGTTTCAACCATCCTGCTATCCCTCCTGGAGGGAAAAAACGCTGGAGAAGAAAAACAGACTCTCCTAATTCATATTGGCTTCATTATTCTCTAGATAAAAGGTACTCAACATAAAATGAAGACTCAGAGTTCAAACTTTTAAAGAATTCACATATTTACATCAATTTTTAAAAGGTTTTATAACTAATGAACTCAGATTTCTTTTGGCATGGCATAAAATCCATTTGTACAGTTTTTAATTAAGAATGCAGCCTATGCAATTAAAATTAAGGGTAGAGACTTCATCAGATGTCCTGAGAGAACCCCAGTCGAAAAAATTATGTTAATGTTGTATGTCCTAAAAGCATTCTCTGAATGTTAGAAACACTTTATGAGAAATTATTTCTGCCATACAATAAGGATTTATTTAAAGTTGATAATTAGGAGCTTTTAATTTTGGAGTGTTAGGACCTAGTTTATCACTAATCTCTTTGGCATTTGCTGTGCATTTGCAAACAAGTAGTAAGATCATTTAAAAATAAAGAACAGGAAAACATACATCCAGTCATGTCCACAATCTATAATGCAAATAGTGCACTGCACATATAGGCAAGGGAATTCCTAATGTGAATTTTTAATATTTAAAGTAACCAGTGCTGTTATTGGGAATATTAACACACTTTTATGATGAACTGATTAATATTACATTTGAAATAATGAATATGATGCATCTATATAAAATATAAGTAAATTCAATTTAATGTGCTTTAATATGTTTTACATAGGGGGAAAAAATATGTATGTCTCATTGATTACCCCAAAGTATGTATTTCATTCTCTTTTAGTATGTCATATATAGAATTATATGGGGTGGTCCCAATATTTCTAGATTGCACACTTATTGGGACCAGTGTTTGTTTAGCTTAAAGGAATACTGCTGGCAAATGTTATTGGTGTTATATTTATACTTCCAAAGATATAAACTCTTTTCAGTTTTGTAATAAGATGTGTTTCACAATCTCTACCAAAGGAAAGTATGCAAGTGAGATTAATATACAGCTTAAATGGAAGAGAAAGGAAGTAATTGCTGAAAGATGGTTTAAGTTAGGCTTGCTTCGTGTTGGGTCCAGGAGCTTTCACTTTACTTTTATATTGCAAAATGTAATAAAGTATTTAGAAAGGTAACAAGGGACCTGAGGTTTAGCAGTGGCTGGTGAGTCGATTTTAGCAAAGACTTAAAGGGGAAGAGTGGGAAATGATATTGCCTAGGACAAGAATTGAATTTCCTGGCTTGGGGTATCACAAAGAAAAGGAGTCAAAGAACTGAATCAGACATGAAGGAGCGGTTGGCATGGATGGGACACTTTTGCAAGGCATGGATATAGCCCCTAAATATGACCAATTCCCCATTAGGAAAAAGAAAAACTAGATAGAGGATAAAAGATGGTGGTTTCAATGAAAAGTGTGACGGAAAAGACTTAAGGATGAATTGATTTCAGAACACACCTTAGTTACACATTATGACCGCCATAAGGAACTGGAAGCTGACTTGAAACAACCACTGTGTGGTAGACATTTCAATGCTCAACACACAAATCTCATTCATATTATGTTCAGCCCTGTATATAGCCTCCAAAGTGACTTGCATTGTAAAATATAGTAACTCCATAGTGCTAATGGGTAAGCAACAGCCAAATTAAAACATAGTTCAGTTAACACTGCAGCATCAAAACACTCAGAATCAGAACCTGGGGCTCAAATGACATCAAAAGCATGCCTAAAAAGGACTGGGTTTTCCCCAATTCATTTAGGGCTGATAGGAAGCTTTGATGGCGCTACCAAGATCATTGTGCCATTTCCCCACCAATTTAACCTGAGATGGCGTATGCTTTGGCCATATCATTTTGGAAAGTTTCCATGCCACCCTCAACTACTATTGGCAGTGACACAGAAAACTCACTGGTCCCTACCCTGCTCCACTCCTTGCCATTGCTACATATTGATGTGTTGTTCAGATGGCATTAAAATAGCAGCCAACTGCAGTGACAATGTGGTGTGGAGGATTGGTGAATATGTCCTCTCATAATTTGAATACTCAGAATTTGAATTGTCACATACAGGGAGAAAGAAAGGGGTGGTTGCCCCCTCTTTTGTGGTCAGGTTCCTATCCAAACTTTCGCCTGTTGGAAGTTTATCCTGGTGCTCATAATACAAATAAATGAACTAGGCCCTATTCCACTACCATGGCCCAGGACTGAAGGCAAGCTAATAGATTGCCCTTATTAAATTTACATTTTTAAAAAATCCCTTTAAAGGTTCTTGTGACTTTAATGGAGCCAGTTCTGGAAAGTAAGCAGTCCAGATTTCACCGATTTAATAAAAATATAGCTTGCCTGCTATATCATAGAAATATACTTGTTATTTCATGTGAAGACCTTAAACTTCTATCAAAGTGCATCTCTAGATGGTTGGGTGAGCTTGCATGTTTCTTTTTATGGCTCTAAAATCTGCTGAATGGTGTGTTGCATATTGTGAACATTGCCTTTTTAATTGGAGCTTTTACACAATTGTGGTATGCTTCACCTCTTGCTCTTGAGTGCCTGGTTTTGCATCCTACCTAGAGACATATGCCCTTTGATACAAAGGCCTATTCTGAAGAAAGAAAACTAATGGAACTAATAGGAATTGTATATGAGTAAGTAACAAACAACTTGGTGGGCCTCAGATTGCTGTGCCCCCTCCCCAATAAAGAAAAAGAAAAGCAAAGTCCCTTTGAAATTATAGTATGTGCCCTCACACATTATGTAACTAGTGCAATATTTAAGTGTATGAAAAAGAACGGGAAGTTTGCCCATAAATGCACTTCATCTACAATGAAGAGACCCCCCATCGGAAAGGAAGAGAGGAAAATCCCATTTTATAAAGTAATAATATTCAGGAACTTTAAAACAACCATAAAATTATAGTACCAAATTATTTCCAGTCCAGTCCAGTCTTTGGATCTGTCAGGGTCATTTGGAGAGGCTCCTGAAGTATGTTAGCTTGAAAAGGATAAAATAAAGAAGATGAGAAAGGAAGCAAAAAACAAAAAGGAATATCGAGAGCCTTTTAGTCCCTATTCTCTGAACATTCATTTACATAAACCAGTTTTGGCTTTCGTTTCAGCATGCCACATATAATATTTGGTGCAGACTCAGAAACTGGGGAAATGACATTTTTACCCCGCCAAGGCGTATAATGTTGTTCCAAATGTGGCCTTATGGGTTTACATAGCAGCATAGCTGGCCATTAACTATAGCCGTTTTCAACTGCTTTAAGGGACCAGGAAAATTTCTGCCACTTCCACATCAGTGTAAACGAATTATATGCAACTTCATTGTATCATTTTCTGTTCCCAAATGGGTTTATTTCCCCCCCCCCCATCACATTCATTGACACTAATCTCCCCTTCCATCTTCACAGTCATATAATAAAAACAGCCCTGATATTTTTTTTTTGGAAAGCCCTAATTAAAAATAAATAAATGCCAAGGACATTCAGGTATTAGAAAATCAACCTGTAGCTTTAAGTACTACAGTCCAGTGCAGTGCCGTTTTAGTCTGCCATCTCCTTCTGTGCAATGTGTAGAACAGGCTTCCTCAACCTCGGCCCTCCAGATGTTTTGAGACTACAATTCCCATCATCCCTGACCACTGGCCCTGCTAGCTAGGGATCATGGGGGTTGTAGGTCAAAAACATCTGGAGGGCCAAGCTCGAGGAAGCCTGGTACCTTTCCTGAACCCCTGGCCTGCCTGGCAGCAAATCAGTATGCCAAGTCCAAGGGTCAGTCCACACAAGCAAAGTCCAAAGATCAGGAAACACAGCTCAGGGTCAATCAAACCAGCCAAGTCTGAAGTTCAGCAGCCAGGTCCAGAGTCAAACCCAAAGCACAGTCCCATAGAGGTCCAGGAACATCCAATCAAGGTCCATCAACATGGGCAGTTTGAGCAGACGCAGCAGCTCAGCTCTGCTTCCCTTTTGTACTTTGCATGCTGATTGCAGCATCTGGGCTTGACGAGGCATATGACCCTCACCTGTTCTGAGCCCACTCCAGTTGAGGAATCACACACCTCCTCTCAGAGCTAGCAAGCCTCACCTGGCCAGCTAGGGAGCTGGTTTGTGGGCCCTTGCCTGCCTCAGCCTCCCAGAGCACCTCTGCTGCTGCTCTCTACATTTTAAGGCTCCTCTGCCTTTGCTGATAGCTCTTGCTGCTCCGGTTCCTGTCTACTGACCTCCATCCCTTCACCATCCTCTGTCAGCCTGTGAGTACTTCCTTCCCCTGCTTGCCCAGGTGTGTCTCAGTCCTGGCTACACCCCTCTTTCTTCTCCCTATTGTTCTGCCAGTTCATGACATTGCCTTGTATTAAAGTTTTTAAATAAAAAACCTGCATGTCGTATTGCAGAATAGATAGCAGGGAGTAGTGGACAGGAGATATGGGTCTTTGTATATACACAGAGAACCAATAATCATATTTATCAGTTATGAATCGCTAAGAACCCTAGATGAATGCCAGATAAACTTGCAAACTGGCTAGGGTTATGACATGAGGTAATGCAGAAAATAAAACAATGGTTGCCCCCCTTTCCATTTTTCTAGATGTTGGGGACCACAAGTAGGATGAGAGGTAAGGAAAATGCTATGCTGTTTTTTCTTGGGTAGAAGTGGAGTGTTTGCTGTATCATAAGATGGTGTCTGTTCCACACGCTTCTGGATGTTTCAGCTTCATGGGGTACATAAATAAAATTACTGCCACAGTCTTCAGCATGTTAAGGTACTCAGAAGAGCTTAACTATTAGAATATGTATATGCTTGGAGGTCTTTGATACTCCAGCCCTTCTTGAACATGATTAGCCTCCTTAAAAATGCATTTCTATTAATTAAGATGACAGAATAATTCTTATATGCTTCTGCAGTGCTTTTGGATTTGAATGTCTTCAGGTTCGCATTTCATTTTAAAGAATAATGTTAGTGAAGTTACATGTTCATGTGAACTGCAAAACCTGTAGATTTGAAAGCTCACCTATTAGGGAACATGAACACAGCTATGTTCAATTTATTTGAATACAATGTTTACATGAATAAAAATGTTTTCAGTGTACAACACTGAATAGCTGACAATCTTGAATGTGGCTAGAAATTTGAAGGGACAAAACAAAAGGAAAAATTTATGCATTGCTATCAGAAAAGTTGTTTGGCCACACACTTTCATTTCCTTGTGTGGTGAAATCACCTTCAGTTGGAATAGAGTCTAGGTAATATTTCAGAATCTGCTCAAGATTTTACAACACCAGATACAATTTCATTCACAGTGTTTTGTTTTTCTTCAGAAGGGGAGGTAAAGGGCAAACTGTCAAGTATGCCGTGGTTTTGTTGAAGAGACTGCAAGCCAAGTAAATTATGTTTAAAACACCACATTTGTTGATAACCAAACCCATACAACAATCATTAGGACCAATGCCACAAACGTGGCCAGTAGTCAAAGAAGAAAGAAAATAATGAATTTATTTCTGTATACATTAAGTGAAGCTATAGAGTGGAAACTTTTAGTGACTACACTCAATTTGACAGCTTTTCTTATTAAATAATATTTTCATTTTTCTTCCCAACACTGTGCTGATTATAGTCATGACTTTGGAAAAGTTGTAAGAGGGGTTTTCGGAGGAGGTTGGGTTTAAGGAAAGGAAGTTCTGATAATTAGGAATCAAATATACTATAACAATTCAGTAGAACTTTGACAAAAAGCCGTACTTCTCAACACTGAGTAAATTAGATCACACCATATTGCTAATTGTTTCTGACATTTCACCTGACATTCTTCAAACTTTCTCAAAGGACTTAAAATTATGGCATCATATTTATTCCAATGCTGCTTGGTGTGGTGTTCCACAGATTTGAGTTGGGCCCTTTCAGATACTGAGAAATATCAGGAATAGTTTAAAAATTGTGGTATTTTGCAAATTATTCTCAGAAGGAATGACTTTAGTCAGTTTGATCTACTGAACTATAAAGCTCTTATGAATGCAGAAGAATACTGGGGAGAAAATCGAAATATAGCAGTTATTAAAAAGGGAGAGAATACATTGGGGTAGCAATGCTTTTGCCAGGATCTGACTAGCAAGCATTTTTCAGATTTAACTGATGTAGATGGTACCTTTGATTCGGTTGATTAACTAGTCTTGACCTGAAAAAATAAGAGATTTCTCTTTGCATCTAGGATTAAGTATTTAACGATTTCTGCCTTTTGTACTCCCCAAATGCAATAGATATGGGATCACTACCCATTTTGTTTACCTTGGAGAAGTAGTTCATAATTCGTATTTTTAAGATGTTACATTCTTTTTCCATGCGCTTTAAATGTCAACAAAAGATTAGAGAAAAATCATTGAAAATGTGCAAGCTATCACAAATACAGATTTCCCCATGGATTCTCTAATACTTTACAGACAAATGTTAAAGATTTATTGCACATGAACATCAAACATGGTTTTACTACAGTTCTCATTTGGATCAAATTGACACATTTTACATTCATTTTAGCCTAATGAGATTCTTTCACTACACATTATATTCCAAGTGACCTGGTGCATTAAATTTGTGGCATGGAACAAACCCATTGATATAACAACGGCCTTTTCTTACCAAGTTTCTTGATTTTTGTTTGTGTGGGTTTTTTAGAAACAAAAAAACTGGCAAACAGTTTTTAAAAACCACAAATCTTAAATGCATACATGTATTAATCAGAGCACCAAGATAACAAAAACTGTAGACTAGTGAAGTGTGACTCATTTTCATTTGCTGTGTTTACTGTTTTGCATTTTTCTGACTAGGATTCCAACCTCATTAATCAATGTTTCAGATATTTTTCTCAGCTGTAAAACTTAGAAAGTGACTACATGGGGCAAGCCAATTATATTTTCTACTCTGCTAGTACAACCAGGTGATCCCTCCATATATCTCTGAGTTTAAGACTAAAGCCCCCCACACACCAGGGTCATGTGCTCATGCCATTAGTTGCTGAATCTTCCAGTTGGTGCCCTTGTGCTCTTGGAAAGACTTTTGATCCATCAAAGGTGTCCAATAGTAGAAGCTGAGAGGAGGGCAACCCTGTTTTGCTAATTCTCTGTTAACCCTGCATGCCCACTTGCTATTCTTGTCCCTGAGGGTTCCCCAAGCTCTCTGGATCTGATTTTGGGGGACCACCCATGAGCTGCAATGAATGCAGAGAATTGGCAGAAATCACCATCCTTCCTCTTTGGTTAGTGGATGCCTTCACAGGATGCAAGGCCCTGCAAGGGCACCAAACACATCCCACCCTATCCTAACATTGCTGTGAGTGAATAGAGCGGGGCTTCCAAAACTGTGGTCCATGAATTTCATTCAGGTGGTCTACGACATATCTGTGAAAAACATGTACAGGCAAGAAGAATCATTAAGTGGCCTCACAAGACCGCCATCAATTTTCAAGCAGTCTGTGGAGAAATAGCCTTTTGAACTGGGTTTGAATGTACGTGCATGAGGGTCATATAAGGGTTATATTTAAAACACTAAGAGCTGCTTGCATGCATTGTGTGATAATGTGCATTCTGTGACGGATGCAGGCAGTTTTTGGGGGTGCTGCACATACAGTGTCACCCCATGTCGTCCCTGTCCCCGCACTATTTGTAACTCTAAATCACATTCTGCTGGAATGGTTATAATGCATTTTGTGCCAAGAATAGCCTTCTCAAGTGCTTGCTGCCTACATGTGTACCACAGGGAGTGTTTTCTCAGGTCTCCTCCTATTGGAGCAGACCTACTAACATTGCAGGGTTGTGCCATTCACCCCAACCTAGTTTAGCTTGTCCATGAATGAAATAAGCAAAGGAGGAAGCAGTACAGTTAGCCACTTCTGTTTCCTGCCCCTCGTGTGTGTGTGTGTGTAAAAATACTAACTGAAGGCAAGAGAATAGTGAAAACCATTGTGTACTAGTTTAAAACCATGTCCATTTGTGTGCTGGATAGCAGCTGCCACTTTAGATTACACTGTTGCGCAAAGGGGTGTAAACCGCAAACAGCTATGTACAAAAGTGCACAGTGAAAAGCACCCTGTGCTTTTCAAGGGCTTTGTGTATACATAGCCTAAGCATTTGTTGATGGTTAATGGATGGCCATTATGCAGGTGTCTGTGGCTGATCTGTGGAAAATTAAGTTCTTTTAAATACAGAGATTTGGATTGTAAAATCATACTTTTGATGGGCTTCTATGCCACTCAAATCTGATTGGTTGAATGGTAGACTGGCTGGAACATACATATGCTACTGATGGAAGACAAGAGATGAGGGGGCAAAAAAAGAAGATAGATAAGCTGACTGAGGAGCAGGCTGGAATCTGGAGTTCAGAGCTAAAGCAGAAAACAAGATGGACAAGAGGCCATCTGAGGCTATGAAAGCTTGGTTGTTTAGAGCTAAATCACTGACTTAAGCCAAAGATTGGCAGTAAGACCATATAAGGTCATTAGGCAGTGAGGAGAATTCAGCAAGGACCTTTTGGAGCTAACTATGGTGAGGATAGTGCAGTAGGGTTGGGAACTTGGTCCAAAGGATCATGCCCAGATTAACCCAGCAGAATATGCATAACTCCTATAATTCTAACTAGAATCTGGCCAAGTGTTTTACATATGCCTGCATTTCTCTCTCTCTCTCTCTCTCTCTCTCTCTCTCTCTCTCTCTCTCTCTCTCTCTGTGTGTGTGTGTGATTGTGATTTTTTTTAAAAAAAATCTCTGCAAGAAAACAATGTAGGGGGTTTATCACAACTGTTAATGAAGGCCTGCAAGTTTTTAACAGAGCACAGTAATATTTTCATAGAAGAAGGCAGTAGATGACCTTGAAAGGAGGTGAGAGGAAACTAGGAAACGTTAATTAAAATTATTAGTGCCGTTTGAGGTGCTTATCTTGTTTACTGCTAAGGTGTTGCTCCCTCTTGCATAATTAACGGTAATTTTACTTACTTTCAAGTCTGTAATTTTAAATATCACAAAGTTTTATCTTTCTAGACGAAGTAATTCATTATTGGTTTATATGTAACTGCTTGATGTTTTAATCAATATATGCAACTTCCACAAAAGTCTGTTATAATTTGTCAAGAGGTTTTTATACATCTTTTATAGTTCAGGATTAGGCATGGAACATGAAGCTGAAATCCTATTTAGTAATGAAATTTAAACAGAATTTGGTGTTTATGATGTGAAGATATACTTTTTGCTTGATCTGTCCTTTTACATTTCCCTTTATGCCAGAGTACTGGAGGACAATGATATCTGGAAAACAAACCATGCTGAAGTTAAATCCATTTGAACACAAAGAGTTACTGTCAGTTAATCCTAAAAGAGACAATGCAGATTTTAAAACTAAACTGCTTAAGAAATGAATATGTCTTGCATGCTTTCAATTTGTTTCAAATCCTAAGTTGAAGAGCTCTCTGCTGTTGTCTAATATTTGCATAAAATATTTAATCTCACACTTTAAATTAACGATATGAAAGGCCGGGATGTTTGAAAAATGTTGTTGTCAGAACAATGTAATCTTTTCTCTCCAGACTTCTTCACATAATTGTGGTGCACTTATCCGAATATTCCTGTAACCTTCTTAAAGTATCGGCCTGCGCAGAATTTACTCATAAAATACTTGTTTTAGTTCTGGGGGCTTTTAAACTTCTCCTTTGTTAGGAAAGGGTTCTTTTTCCACTATGGCCCAGTACAGAAGGCTGACGTACCAAGTGGTAAGGTCCTGCCCTGCCATGGTTTTTCTCAGTCTGTGTTAATGTAAACTTTGTCTTGTGATTTTCTCTCTGCGCATATATTCTAATGTGTGGTTAAAAAGGTGGGGCCGCTTATGAATTAGTACATCTTCTCCACCATACCAGTTGGGAATCAGGTGGTCTTGTCTGTGTTATGATTTGATTTTAAAGTGTCGAATTGCATGGAATAAATGGCTTCTCACAAGCTTCTTTTTTTAAAATAAAAAACAACAACCTTGAAAAATTTCCTAGGAGCCAATGAGTAAGGCTGCTTATGCAACATAAATTTAAATCACATGATTCGCACCCCTAAAATCCTAGAAACTGTAGTTTGTTAAGGTTGCTGGGATTGTAGCTCTGTGAAGGGTAAACTAGAGTCCACAGGATTCATTGTGGGAAGTGAGATGTTTAAAATGTATGGTGCATACACAGCCTAACTGCAAAGAGCTATTGTTCTCTTTGAAACAACACCATTATCAGTATGCAAAAAAAGGGGAAAGATTGTGAGGACATTTGTATGTACTAGTCTAAGTAATGCAGCAGAAAGCAATGATTAAACCCTCCAGCAATGCATAAAGGGATGACCCTACTGAAACTTATCACATATGGGGGTGGGGGGTCAACTTCACATGTGTTGCCAAGACTGAATGGATTAGCTGTGTGGGTCAGACCTAACTTAGCTTTGCCCCCCCCCCCCGATACTCAGTACAACTTCAGTACAGGCTAGAGGGACAGGTTGGTGGTGTGTTGTTGTCATCTGTAGAAGTTCTGTATCCGTTTCCAGGAGATCAGTTTGCTTAGAGGATGGGTTTGAGAGTCTGTTCCTGGTGTTGAGTAGAAGGGGAGAATTATCTGGTGGATCATCCAGCCCAGCAGATTCCCTACATGAGCTGGCAGTGATAGTCTAGGTGGTGCTGAAAACAATTAAGACTATGGCACAGGGGTTTTCAGCATCCATGGCAAGGCCAACTTGACTGGGATCTGAGTAACAGTGAGGAACAAGGGTGCTTTAACCCTTTGCCCATGCCATGGTCCTGACTGGAGTCACACACCTGTGCTTTTTATTTGAGACAGCAGCTGAAATAGGAGAGAAATTTGATTAAATGTATGTGTAAAGAATGCATGAATGGAAACACAGGCACCCTTCAAAATTCATACTCCTCTGACTTTTGCAATGCAGTCTTCCAGCTAAATACTGTATACAAAAATGTATTGGCCTATGAGTATACCATATAACTTCCTACTTAGTATAGGACTATTTTGGAACAAGCCTCTTAATCTTGCTTTTGCGGGAGAGATATCCACATTTGCCTTCAAATCACATTAGAGTTAAAAGTCCCACATGGCAAATTTCCACCAAAGATAGAATTGGACCTCCACAGGGGTGAGGCAGATAACAACCTCCTGAAGAACAGTCTTTTAATGACTCAGATGCCGTTATTAACCAAGTTTGCCCAAGAACCTATTTACCAATTGTGATTTATTTGTTTATTTATTTGGTTTTGATGGCCTGATGACAAGTAGATCCTTTCTCTCCATTAAAGGAAAAGCTGAGGGCATAGTGGGGGGGGGGCATCATTACGGTTAAGGGAAAATACTGTTTTTCATAATGCAGGTGAAGTGTTAAGGTCAAAGAGAAAATTTCATATATATTGTGGCATATTTTTGGAGTTGTGTCCTATATGATTAGCTGTGTCTGGCCACAGCTTGAAGAGTATTGTATAGAACAGAAGGGGAGGCAGGGAAAGAAGGAGGTCATGGGAGGGTGTCTTGGGAGGAAATCAGAGAGAAATAATTCTCTTAAATATGTGTGTTTAAGTGAGGAAATCAACATCTGCTAGCTCTTTTGTTCAGGTTTTTTTTGGGGGGGGGGGTGGATTTGTTAAAAATATTGAACACATAATAGCATAAAAGAAAAATAGTCCTGAAGGGAGATACTGAACGGGGTAAAGTTTGGTAGTATAGGAAAAGTAGGAGACTGCTACGGATTGCAATTGAAACCAATAGCGAAATCTATAAAATTATGGTACCCAGGACAGTGATCACAATATCTGTACTGCTTAATCAGTGTTAACAACTGTTCTTTTATGTCTTGAAACTTGGTGACAGCTTTTTTAGAAAGTGAGCACATGAAGAATAGATAGTCCATGCAGAATGTTGTGTGTGCAGATGTGAGTGTGCAAGGATTTAGAACGAGGTGGAACAGTCATTAAACAGGGACATCAAATACCATGAACCTTGGCTGCATAAGATGAGCAAACCAAAACTCGTCTACTGCAATACAGTTGGTAAAAATGAAACACACCTTTAATTAAACCATAGAACATCAGGTTGAACTTTTCAATCTTATCTTCTTGACCCATTACCTGGATGACTTTTTGATGACTGGCCCCTCCACCTCGCCAATTTGCCCCTTCCAAACTCCAGCATTGGAATTAGGTATCCCACTGGTGTCAGGAAGACTGAGAGCTCTGCCACAAAATTATTATAACTTGGGTTAGGGTGGCTCAGACCTCCAGGCTTCTAGAGGCTAAGTTTTTGGTTTTTGTTTCAATTGCAAACTCAGGAAAAGTGGTGAATTGGAAAAATTAGAAGCAAAGTGGAACATTTACCCATCCCAACTTTAAAATAAAATGACATTTCTATTAAATAAAAAATGGACTAAGAGAACTATGGAGAAATGTTAGTATTTTGGTTTGCGATGGCTAAAATTAAATATCTGTCAGCCAAGTGCAAGTAGACAAATAGGTACCGCTGTGGTGGGAAGGTAAACGGTGTTTCCATGTGCTCTGATTTCTGTCATGGTGTGGTGTTGTGTTGCGCCAGAAGCGGTTTAGTCATGCTGGCCACATGACCCAGAAAGCTGTCTCTGGACAAACGCTGGCTCCCTCGGCCTGAAAACGAGATGAGAGCCGCAACCCCATAGTCACCTTTGATTGGACTTAACCATCCAGGGGTCATTTACCTTTTAACCATTACTATATTAAACCTTTAACATTCCCTAAATCCATGTATTGTTTTCGTTGGCATATTCCCACATAGAAACAGTTCTGAGGCGACTGATTTAAGTACAATGGTCTATGAATAACAAAAGCTGGCCTATATACTAACTATAACCTGATCCAGCTTAGGGCTTGTCCACGCTGAGGTTTACTGTGTGTTTGCAGCTGTTCATGTTCCTATTTAATTTGTGTGGTCCGCGTGCTGTTACCCTCAAACAACACCAATCTCAGTGCTTTCCCATGTTAATTTGGGTCTACAATATGGGGATAATTCAATTAAGTTGGGGGGGGGGGGACTGGACTCGAAACCACCTCACTCAGGATTTCCAATAATTTATTTCAGTGTTTTGGGGTGGTTGGAGTTCTATCACATCCCATTTTTTCATGCCCACTAGTTCCCTCTGTGCTTTCCAGTTGTGCTTGCATTTTTGTCACACACCTGAACAGAAGAGCATGGCCTCATTTTGATCACTCAGATGTGCCCCAAACCAGAAAACTGCGCAAGTTAACATAAAAAAATAAACACCAAATATATTGGGTGGCATTGTGAGAATTTACAATTGCTTTCATTTCTCTTCCTGTGTGTTCCTGAAGAGAGCATTCGTACACAGAAAGTGAAAATTGCCAAAGTATGCATTGAGTATGTACAGCTATGGTGCTTTTGTGTGCTTCCTAGGCAGGGGATGATGATGCTTTATTAAAAAAAAAAAGTATGTGCACAGATCTGCTGATATGACATTGAAGTACAAATAAGGCACAACAAAATCAGATCAGAAGGCAAAGATCAACACAAAAGATAATGCCTAGTGGCATGAATGGGGAAGACCCAAAATTACACATTTTTGCAGATGTGTGGATGCGGACTGTTCTGGTCTAATTTGAAGGCGTGGAGTGGATTAACAGTAAAACAATGCTCAAATGTCAGCAAGCCCTTAGTTTATCTCACTAGATTTCTAAATAAAAGGACATTTGTTGAAAGCCTACCAATAAGAAAAGTCACATGCAATAAACAATACTTGCAACCTCTGTCTAAAACGTATTTGTAACATTGGGGGAAGAGGCCAGAGAGGGGGCAGAAAGGAATGATCGCTCCAAAACTGGTAAAAACAACAAATCCAACCTCTATAAGATCTTTTAAAAGCCAGACATTTTCTACAACCATTTTTATGAGGGCATGTGGTGAAGCTGCAGCAAATATTACTGTTTGTGAATAAAATGAAAATTAGTGCTTTGGTGTGTTCACCTGTACGTTTTCCTTGAGAGCCAGCAACTGCATTTGAAACCTGCAATTCTCAACAAAAAGAGAGAAGTTCAGAGCTGATCGCTGGATATTTGGACCTCCCAGTGCAAACATTAACTGGCTGAGAGGCACTCTGGAATGTAATGAAGGAAACAATACTGGGAAAAGAGCCAAAAAAGCAGAAACACTGGCGCCTGGAACCTAGGGATTTGCCTCCTAGTAATAGGAGCTGAACGAGGCCCAGCACTTCTGTTAGGCTGGAAATGACATACTGTGATCCTTGACTTAGCCAAAGGGATTTTAAATGGAGGAAAGAGCTGGCAAGACAAAATCTGCTGCACTTTTCACAGTGTTTTCTAAATCAAGCAAAGGAAATAAGGAGAAAAGACTGAAGTCTATTACATTTGATCCAGTTAAGTCAAGAGTAGAAGCTTTTTAACGGCATATATATATATATATATATATATATATATATATATATATATAACTTTCTCATCATGTCACACCACCCAGAAAGCACAGACATAAAGCAGAAACTTGAAACTGCTTTCATTCAAGAAGAAGGGCACCCCAACATTGCATTATTGACAGGAGGTCTGAAAAAACTGACAGCTGCAGAAATTGTACAGTTGAAGTTCAATTCCCAAGGGGAGGAACAATATACTGATGGAATTAATTCTGTTTGGAATTGTTAAAATAAGAAAAGGTTACGGGGCTGAGGAAGGAGCTTGGTGTATGTCCCCCCCCCTTCCCTGCATCCTCCCTTGTATCAAAGGCAAACCTTCCTTCTTCCCTGGTGTCCTTGGGCTGTCATCTCCAACCTTTTGAAACTGTATCTGATTATCCATGTGGCAATTAATCATAATTAAGCAGGCTTGAGATTTGGAAAGGTATAAAGGAGGTGGCTATGGATCTGGCTTTTGTCCTAAGCACGTACACACACACACACACACACACACACACACACACCCCTTCCTCTTTTTTGTTTGGCTGCTCAACCCCTAGTTTGGAGCCATAAGTTTTGTTTTGTTTTGTTAAAAAAAGCTAAATGCAAAACAAAAATTAAAACCAGCTTTTTCTCCTCCTCCTCCTCCTCTCTCTGCCTCTTTTTAAAACATTACAGCCCCTACTAACTAAGTTCCGCAGAACTTGGAAAGAGTTGTGAAGAGGAAGCTAGGTAACAAATTACCGTTCTAATGCCAAGTGATTTGGATCCATTCTTACAAACCAGATTTTTTCAATTTATTACAGGAAAGCGTTCAATCATTATATGCTGGCACTCTTTCTGGGGCACATGGAATACCATTCTACCCACTCCGCCCACATCCAGCTTTTTAAAGGCTTAGTAAGGCCAGAATGTCATCTTATTAAAATGTTTTATATATTTATAATTAAAAATACGGAGCTGGCATTAGAATCACTCTAACAGATGTAACCTGACACATACCCCGGGTCAGCTTAGAAAACAATGGGGTCTTTTAACTCCTGCATTCTGCTCAGGTTTCTCTTATGCACATGGGTCCAATTTGTTCCATTTATGATTAGCTTTAAGTAAACCGATGTGCTATTTATTTAGGAGAATTGCCATTTCTGAATAATTCCATACTCTCCTCCCCCCACCCCAATATGCATTACGGTATGGTTTATTCCGGCACCATCCATTATTAGCTTAGTACTGTGCAGAAATGAGGGTCCCAATTCACCAAAAAACGACAACAACAATTCACTTGACAGAGACTCTAAATGATTTATTACAGATCTCCACCTCAGAGTTAATGTGCAGGCTGAACACATGAGCCAAGGCAAGAATGAAAACTTAAAGGCTTAAAGGGCAATGTGCTGGCATGGGAAAGGGATTTAAATGTCTATGTAATTGATTTGAACATCAAGCATGTCTGCTAGACAGGTAACATGAAAGGGCTGGGTTTTACCACCCATATTTACTGAAGACTATTGGTAGGCTAAGGTGTCAGTCAGACCACCTGAGGTAACTCTCGAAGAATTTGGCTTGTAACTAAAAAGTGTGCAGTGCGCGCGCACACACTCCCCCCCAAAAAAACCCAGTTAATGAGATTTATCTCTTCTCAAAAGCTCACATGGTCAGATGCTTCAAATTTCTCCATAACTAAAAAAATATTGTTTTGTCTGACACAGCAATGAGGCAGGAGTGGGAGTATAATTGGTCCAAAATATATGGCTGTCACTTTGCTTCCCCCTTTCCACCTTTCTCAGACTCTGGTTTCAGATAAGTACATTTATTTAAAACCAAAATAACCCCTTCAGTGATTGCCCAGTTCCTCTCAGCTGCAGAATGCTGCTCTGACCCTTTGCTTTCCCAGCTACTCACATATCATGGAGCCCTGCACACCCTTCCTGAGAGCTCTACATATGCCTCTTGCGAACCATCATTTACAGATGTAATACAGAACCAGCAGATCAATTCACATGATTATAAACAGTGATTAAATGCCGTATGTGTTCCAAAGCTATAGAAATTAATGGGCACCTGCATTTTTCGGATTTGAAGAAAAAACAATGGTCTTTGCCAAGTTAGGTTAAGAAATATGTAATATATATAATATCAGAACGGTGGTGAACCAAAGGCCAGTTACTAAGTTGTGCATAGCAGTTCAAGAATGATACAGCAATATATTTTGCTATTATACAATTTTTTTTAAAAAAATACATTTGTTATTGATTTTTTTATTAAAAATATCCCGCTGTTCACCATGTAGGTCTCAAAGTGGCTTACAATGCTAAAACATACAAATTTAAAGTCAAATCTAACAAAAAACTTAAAACCTCCAGAATTTAAAATATCAAGAAAGGGAATATAAAACACATGAGAAGCAAGAATTATTGTATTTTAATATTTTGCTGGAAGCCCTCCAGAGTGGCTGTGGAAACCCAGCTGGATGGGTGGGGTATTATTATTATTATTAATAATAATAATAATAATAATAATAATACTCAGAAGTGCAAAGGCCTCCTGAAGGAAAACAGGTTTGACCAGACATCGGAAACTCAGGAGGGAGTTTCTAACTTACTTTGGAAGGGACTTCCACAGAGTCGAACCCACAACACCTGAAGGCATTGAACACTCTGCATTAACATGAGTTGTGCTTCTGGCCCATAGGAAATCGCTAATAGTGCTTCCTCCACTAAGCTCAGTGATTGATTTGGGGTGTACAGGGTAAAGGTATCCTGGGCCTAATGTATTCAGGGTTCTGAATGCTCATACAGTACAATTACATCTTACTCAGGGGGTACATTTGGGGTGGTGGTGCATATACACAAAAATATGTATACTTCAGCTCTTGCAAGCAGCCCCAGTCTTCCGGAGCTGGTGCACTGAGTGGGCCTTGCCTTGCAGATAAGGCAGAGAGCTTATAAGCTCTTTTCACGATGAGTCCACTTGAGTTTCAGACATTTGTTTTTTTTAAAAAAAACTTTTAAAGTAAATAACTTGTTTGTTAAATCTTGTTTTGCTGCATAGATGGTAAATGTGGTTTTCTTTCCTGACAAAACTTGCTTAAATACTGGATCCACGAAGAATCAAAACACCTGTAGTTTCTCGAGTGGCCAGGTGAGAAAGAAAGCAGGGTTATTGCACCTCTAAGTTGTGTAGGAGATGGAATTTCAGCAGGCGTAACTCTCCATAGTCCACCACAACAGTTTATCCTCTTAACCATTCACAAATATACATGTTTTATTAGAAGTCAAAGTTAGTTTTAAAATGCTTAGTAAGCTGGATGTTTCATCATTAATAAGTCCTATGCACCTTACAGCACAGTCCAATGGAGGTCTAAGTCTCATGGAGTTCAGTGCAACTTATGCATACTGAACTGCAATCCCAAACACACCTTAATAAACCCTATTGAACATACTCCTGAGCATAGGCTTGTTAATCTCATAACCACAAAATGCACTTGTTTGGCTAAGCAGCTATCATATTATTCTTGGCTTGCTTCAAGACTGATGCAGATATCGCTTTTGGAAGCACCGAATGCCCAGCATTGATTACCCGGTGACAAAAAGCCCTTTCTGAGATTTTCGCTGTCTAGTTGGAAAAGAAAAGCAGATTCTGCTCTGTCTTTATAAAATACTTGGCATTACAGAGAGAGGCTGAATCAAGATATTCAGAAGCCTATTGGCTTTCTATAAAGATGTATGTGTGTAGTAACTAGCCTTATATACAGTATGGCATCCACTTCCTTATAAAATGTCACTCATTTGTGCTACCTGAGATGCTTTTAGGACTTGAAGATGCTCACCAAATTTGGTAGCAGAAACCTGGGAGCCTTTTGGGTTATTCAAACAATTGAAAAACACAGCGCTTGGCCTCTTTCTGAATTCCTATTTGTCTTCTTTAGTTCTCCTGTCTCATCCTTGTCACTATCAGTGGAGTTGGAGCTTTGAAATGCCTGCATCCACATTAGTTTAGGATTGCTTCCAGGTCATTTGGAATTCAAGCTGGGAACTTGATCCAAAAAGAGAGTCACATAATGTAGAGCTATGAGAACTTGGGAAAACCTGCTTGGCAGGTTCTCTCTTTTTGAGTTTGGTTTAAAATATAATTTATTTAGAAAGCCGTTTTCTGCATTCACCAAGCTTGTAAACCTACCTGAAGCAAAATCCAGTGAAGAATTTTGGGGTAAGTGTGGGAGGGGGAGAAATATTGACAGCTGGGAGGAAGGGAGCCCTTTTTAAAGTTACACTGTTGATTTCCTCCTTCTAATGGATTCCCTCATCACAGCCCCATGGCATGCTGACTTGTGCAGATGGATCAGAAATGGCATGCATACAGCTTCACATAGTTGCTGCACAGATGTTTGGAAATATGCTTGCCAGATAGACTGATTATATATATATATATATATATATATATATATATATATATATATATATATATATATATATATATGCAGGTTTTGGTGTCCTCGGGTGTCTTCCCGTGTAAAAGTTGGGGTGTCTAGGCGACGTTTCGACGAGGTCTCACTCGTCATCTTCATGACGAGTGAGACCTCGTCGAAACGTCGCCTAGACACCCCAACTTTTACACGGGAAGACACCCGAGGACACCAAAACCTGCATTCCTGTACCCGTGAAAATCTACGAAAGCAAATATATATATATATATATATATATATATATATATATATATATATATACACATACTATTAACAACACAGTTGCTGTGCAGTTTCAGAGAGAAGAGTAGTAGGAACTGATAATCCTCCACAACTAGCTCGGAGGCTCCAGCCACAAAGGCTATTTTCCACTGTGTGCCTTATTCCATATGCTTATTCACAAAGCACATTCAATGCACATTTAAAAACACGACTTCTCCCAAAGTTAGTGTGGCAGCATCTACTGTTTGGAACTCCATCCTGTTATATATCAGACAGGAACCATCTCCATCATTCTTTTCAGCACCCATTGATGACCTTCCATTAAGTGGAGATCTCTGCATTAGATTGAAATGAGCATAACAACTACCCTACTTTTTGTCTAGAAATGCTCACACTGTTGTGGTCCTCCATTCTCCTGTGACACTAGATATGTATGTTAGGAATGAATGAAAGATTTCTCCCCAAGCATTCAATTGCACCTCGAGGCCCCCAGGACCCAATCCCGATAATAACTTCACTTGGACACATATTTTAGTTTTAAGTTTTGGGGCAAATTTTGGCCACAACTTCATTGAATTACAATCATGTGAGCGGTATTGGCTTAGGCATTGACTCCCGACTATAACTGGCTCCACCTCTCTGGGTGGCAGTCCGATGGGGTAAACCAAACGAGGGAGCAAAGTCAATGCGGTCCAACCGAAGCTCACCCCAGGGTTCCTGTGGTCCTGGCATGGCCCTAGCCCCTCAAGCAGGCTTCAGACAAGATCCAGGACCCTCAGATTTCTTTAATGGAATACCCAGTTCCTGGAGGGGCAGGTGATGGCCACACCTCTCCACCCCACAATCCAACTGAGCCAATGCCTAACCGCCACCTTACAAGTTGTGATGATTTCTTCTTCTTTTAAATCATTTTTATTACGTTTCCCATTTTAACAATCCAATCAAATCCCATTGAATGTTCCAAATTATACAAGTACATATCAAATAGTCCAAATATTCTGCCTAAATTATAAATTTTTTGTTGGGACTCAAGTTGTGATGATTTCTAAGGGGTAGGCAAAAGCCAAGTGGCTAGAGCCAATTTGCCAAATGGAAAAAATTCCTACCCAGCCCCTGTTCCAAAACAGGTGACTGAAACCAAAGCAAGGCCAGATGAAACTACCTAATTCTAGGGAGGGAGGGCGGGTGTTCGGCAGCAAGACCAAATTGCCCCTACCTGCGTCACACTGCCGCCTTTTAAAGCCCCTGGTATCACGCCACCCTCTGGGGATTGGCTAAAACAGCCTGGCGTGATCCAGGGGCTATGGCCAGGGTTTTAGCTACTCCCCCCCACCAATTAACCCCATGGTGGAAATCCCAGGGGCCCAAGCGCAACCAGGACCCTCTAATAGGAGGATCCCATTTGTTTGTGGTTTAAAGGTATTTATATTTATACATTTTTGGGTGTAACTGATGAAGACTAGAAAGAAAGAGAGACTTTTCCTTTTAAGCACTAAGAAAAAGAGGATGCAGGTATCAAACCGTCAAATTACCCAGTTATAGGAATCCCAACCGGGTCCCTGGAAAGATTACAAGGTTAGCACTTTTGTTGTTACAAATACAAGACTCCTGTTCTGAAACAATATGACATGGGATCTGTGGCACTGGCTAGGGAGATACATATGTTCAATCACCTGAAGTATTTCAAAGAGCAGCTGCCTGTGTAGTTCTGCTTGGACATAAAACAAGAGCTTACACTCCTCTTTCCTAACAAACTTTTTTCTACTATGCTAGAGTTATTTTGGTGCATGTGCTATTTATTATGGGACCTAAGAATGAATTAACTCTTAGTCTGAACAATGTTTTCCATCCATATTAATCGGAGACTTGTGTTCCTAGATGTATTTGATTGATCTCATCCACATTCCCTAATGTATACAATGAAGTCTACTGTGACTTAAAAAAATATTTGCAGCTCTGACTGTTAACGTAACCCCATACATGTGCCTATATACTCTCATTAACTGTTATCTATTTTTATTCTCACTGGGGATTAGGTAAGCGGCTAGATGTATTTTCAGCTGTACTTTCTACATGACTATTTAAAAACCATGCAGACCACAAAGAATGTGTCTTTAAAAAATCATGGGTGCATATCTTGAGCAGAGAAGAAGAGTCCTGTTGCATTAATGTTGGAGAGTCCATTGTATTTCTCTTATATCCCATTTTAGGCCATTGTAGTTTTCACTGGAGTTTCCTAGAAAACAGCAGACAGCATTTCTAATTTTAAAGGTAGGATATTAAAACATCTGAATATCACACTTTTTCTTCTCTTGTCAAGCAATTATTGGGAATACTCCCATTTACCTGGGAGTAAGCCCCATTGAACTCAGTGGCACTGATAACCAAGTAGACATGTATGGGATTGCATTGTTTCAGAGAACATCATCATTGCTGTGGGCATTTTCAGTCCACATGGCGTGCTGCTTATTTTTTTAGAAATTAAGCCCAACTATTCAGAAACAGCACCCATTGATTTGAAAGTACTTCCCTAAATCATTGGTGTGTCAGGAGATACAGAAATGCTTGTTGTACCTGCTCAGGAAAAAATCCATCTGTTCCTACTTGATATATTCCAGCGCGGAGACTTGGCATGGGAAACAGATGCTAAGACTGAACCATGGTGAGCTCTGGCACAAATTAAGCTCCACCTGGTTAAAGTCTTTTAGCTATGTTGCTGCTCAGGCCTCCCGTGATTTCTCAAGTGAAGGAAGCTGGACCTGACTCAAATTGGGGCCACAATTTCCAAGTAGCGGCTATTCTAATTGTGAGACACAACCACCCACACCCTTTGAAGTATTGCACCAACCTTATTCCTAAGTAAGGCTGATATAGAACAAGAACTTGTACTGAGGGCCTGAGTGACAATCAGAACAACAAAGTGTTTCTGACTTGCTTTATAGAGGACGCTGAAAGGTTGGGGCCAGTGGGTACAGGGCAAAGGATTCTTATCTGTGCCTCATTTCACAGAGTACCTTGCTTCAACATGGCCCTCCAAATTGACACTCAGGATTTGGCTAATGCCTCTATGGTGGTTGTCCTTTCGCCCTCTCTGCAAACTGCCAGTGGCCCAGCCCTGTGGGATAACCAGCCTTATATAACCAACATGCACAAGTCTCATTAATGCATAAAGGGTTAAAACTATAGAGTAAGCTGTCCTGCCAGGCTTAGCTCACCTTGGCAGGAACTAGGTAATCACACTTTTGTTCCCCTTTGTCTACCAGAGAAGCTCAACTTGTGAAAAGGTTTTGAGCTGGGTGCTCTTACAGTGAAACTTTCACCACTGTAACTAAACCAGTGGTTCCTGTGTAAATGTATGGAAAAGCACACAAACCTGACCTTTGAAGAGTTTGTAAGTAAACCAGTTTTGTTTTTGTTTTTTAAAATGTACCAAAATATGTGGTCTTTTTCTATGTTAGGGGAAGAGAGGACTAGTTTGGAACTCACAAGGGCATATTTTAAACATCTAACAGCCATAATTTCCAGGCTTTACCTTGCTGCATATTTTAAATCTCTCCTGGGGTTCTCTCACCAAAACGTACTTGTGTTGTTTATTTTTTCCTTGCACCAACAATTCCACTATCAATTCAGGCATGGCCTTAATTCTGTAAGCGCTACCCTGGCTCCATAGGCTTCCATCACTTTGCCACTGTTTCACATTAGAGTGCTAAAACGTTTAAACACCTACAATGCTATCACCGATCATCTGTACTGTGGATAGCACTAAATCAGTTGGTTGCATATAGACAGGTAAAGTAATTTATTGGTCAGGGTCTGTTTCACTTAAAGCATATTTGGGCAGAAGAATTGAAATATTTAAAGGAGCCCACTTTCCTACCTGAACTCAGTGTTTTCCATTACAACATGAGTGAAAATTTCTTTTTAATGGAGCAGGAAGTCTTTCTGCACTGAAAGCCTCAAGTTAGAAAAGATTAATTTTACTTCAAGTTACTAATAGGCAAAAATAAAAAGGAACCCTAACAAAGACTCTGTGCCTCTTTTAAGCAGTTTGACACGCAGAAATTCAACAGGTGCAGCTCTTCCTGGCATGGAGATATAATGAGCATAGATTTGCCCCTCATGCAGCTGTTAAAAACATATGTCAGGATAATGCGGCAATTCTTAATTTCTAGGAGAAGAACTTCCTTGTCTGAGCTGGGAAACCTCATCACTTATGATCACTGTGCATTATGATCAAAATTTTAGTTTCTAAGCGCATGGCAAAAGAGTAGGAATGAATGGGCACATTAGAATCTGGTCCATCCCAGTTCTCACAGGGGATGGGATTCTGCTCAAAGGTAAGCAGGTATGTCGCACATAAGACCTAGCTATGAAAATATTTGGTTGCCATATTCAGGACCAGGGAGGAACTTGCCTTCAGACAAATTGGGCCTATCTGGGACTTTTGCCAGATAAGGCGGATAAGACATTGGGTTAGATCCTTACTTTAGTGGATGGGGTGTTTGTGTTGGGAGCCCCCTCCCTGCTTCAAGGAATCAGGGTACCCTGTTAAAGGGATCCAGGGGAAGGTGCTTCTGTCCCTGATGTTCAGATGGGGGCTGATGGGCCATAGCACACACCCCAAATGGTGATCTAGGAGGGATCGTCCCTATTTGATGTATGCCATAGGGCAATCCTTAACCTTGGATTAACCCTGCCAAAATAATCGACCAGCAGATGGGTTGGGTGATTCGGGATATATACCCAATGCCTACGCCAAAACCTACTTACATCTGTAATCGATAAAGCTGTGGCCTGTTTAATCCCCGAAAAATTGTCCTGTGATTTTCGTATACTGTATTCCAATGCCTTGGCACTGCCACCTGCAGCCTCACTGTGCCTGGCCCACAATTCGAGATCTGTTTACAAAGACCACAACCCTAGTTTTTAGGTAGTTAACTGTTAGATTTCCTCCCTGCAAAAATGTCTAAAGCTGAGCAATGTTCTGTTAAGGCCATTTCTATTTAAAGAAATCAGTGCCAAATCACTGACATAATGCAGGACCAATACCTTACAATTTACAACTGGAAGTGCAAAGAATAAAGAGGAAGTCATTCTAGGAATGAGATCCCTGATAGACATGTTATAGAGAAAAGGGCCCAGAAGACAGCTCTGTTTACTCAGATGTTGATAGGGGTTCCTTCTGTTAAGATACCTTGTAGACCTCTTTTAACTTGCATGTTGTTTTGGTGCAATATCTCAATAAGTCAAAGTGATATTTTATTGATACTAGTTTTAGCCAATTTATGTCACAGCTGACTCTTATTCACTAGATGGAAAGCAGATGGAAAGTCAACAAAGGCTGCAAAAATATGCTTATTTAGGCCCTCAGCCTGGTTGTACTACTGATCACTAAAACACTAAAGGGACAAATTTCTATTACCAACAAGGGAGTGAAAAGCGGCTATTAGATGTAGTGTACCCTAGCCATTCCATAACAAAAAATGAACATATTCCACAAACTGAGGAAGTTAGGGGAAACAAAAATGTGGTTTAACATACATAGGATGAATGTTAGTAGAGCTTTAGGACATTCAAGTTTTACTTGTAGCTGAGGTGCATGCTATGAATCCCTTCTCACAAAAAAAACCCCTACGTACATTGTTTTTACTGAGAAAATTGTTCTAAGCACAGTATGGCAGATGGTTTTATTGATCAAGGGTTTTGAGGTTGCATCCCATTTTAAGAATTTCGAAATCATAATTTTTAGGTCTGTACCCACCCACCCCACCCTGCTTTATCTTCAGGGGACAGATGTCAACCCTTTGCCACCCTCAGGGAGTCCTTCTCCTTTAGCCCTGGGCAGCCTTAGTTGTAGGCATTAGCTGCAGAGCTTCACTGTTAGCAGCTCTGCACTGTTATCATCAAAACTCCAAAAATGACCCACATGCAGTGATATTTGAGAGTATTTTGAGAAGAAAACATTGTGGCCACAGTTTGGGTTATTTTGGTGTGGTGAGTAGGGAGGCTGGGTTGCAGGGCTGTTCCATCAGGACACAAGAAACCAGCTTACAATGAGTCAGCCCGTTAGTCCATCTAACTCGGTGTCATCTACATCAGGGTGGGCCAACACGTCTTTTTGGGCAGCCCTCAGCAGCATGTGATGCCTCCCAGCCCTTGCACTGCTTTCCCAAAGCCGGGTAAATGAGGCGATGAGTCTTCGGAAGGAGGTGGGAGAACTCTGACAGGGTCATAGATTCCTCCTGCCTCCTTCCCAAAGCCTAGTTAGTGCTTTCCAAGCTTTCGGAAGGAGGTAGGAGGGCTCTAGTACCCCTCCAGAGCCTAACACCTCCTTCCAAAGCTCAACACCTCACTTACCCAGCAGTGTGTGTGTGGGGGGGGGGGGTTCAGCCCCACTGCTCCCCTCCCCTGCAAGACAGTGTGCAGCCTGTGGGTTCTGTGTCAAAGTTGTGGCCCACTTGATATGAAAAGTTGGTCTGCATTGACTAGCAGAGGTTCTCCAGGATTTCAGTCAGGGTATTTCCCAGTTCCACCTGGAGATGCTGGGAATTGATCCTGGGATTGACTGCCTGCAAAGTCCACAACTTAGCTCCGGCCCTCCCACTGTTGCCATTGGTAAAATAAAGTTAGAACTAAGAAGATACTCCTATCACAGCCACTTCTAAAGGTTAGGCTCCTTCTTCCTGAAGGTGGCAAAATAAGGCATGCACGTTCCCCTCTGAAAAACAGCAAATCTGCCTCCTGATTTTTGCCTTCCTCCCATGAGTTTATGTGATCTTTGTCCCAATCCTAACCAGGTTGTTTTGTACCAAACGTTAGCCATCTGTGAACTGTGGAACTACTTAAGCAAGTTGAGAGCTATTGGCAGTTTACAGATGAGCCTGGTGATTGTTGGGTCACTGGAGGCCTGAAGTATATTCAAGGGAGAACTTGGAAATCAAGTTTTCTCTTTTGATTACTCCTTTCCAAATGCTTGAGCCAGCTAATTTTGAAAATATCATATTTTGATCTTTCTTAGGATTAATGCGATCTCTTATCCTACCAAGTCCTGCTTTCTGACTGTGGCGCTTTGCAGCTTCTGACACTTATGTGCTCTCGCATTCATGTCCTGCTTGTGGGCTTCCATAGGCAGCTGGTTGACCACTGTGGGAACAGAACGCTGGATTAGATGGGCCTTTGGTCTGATCCAGCAAGTCTCTTCTTATGTTCTTATGCCAGTAATTGAAAATGGTAACATCTCTGCTTCTAATATTTCGTAAAACCCTGTGATATTCTTTGGGGTCTCTTATCAACATACTGACCAATCCCAATCTTGTTTGCAGTACACAATCTGGCGGTGTCAGTCCAAGGTGGTATAGCTGCAGACAAATTTCTCTTTTGCCTTGTGTTTATAATCTACCAGCCCTTTATTAATTTCCTTCCTTTGTCCCACATCTGCTGTGGTCTGCATTTTATTTAATTAAGGTCTCTGAGTTGTGGACATAATCATTGTTATATACACCACAGATTCCACAAGCAAACAAGGCAGAGCGTGGATATGTTTGTTAAGCAGCATGAAAACCTGCTTGGATCCTGAACTTCCATATGCACTTAAATGTATTAGTTACCCAGGTCATGACTGAGGCTATAGACTAGAGAAACAGGCATTGCCACTGTGAATCATGGCAACTTATGCCACAATACATTTGTTAAAGTACCACAAGGCAGTGTATTTTCCCCCCTGCCATGCACACTAATATGGCTTTCCCGTTGGATTTAACAATTACTTCAGGAATCATTAGGGAGGGTCAACAATTTGGCCACCTGGAATTTGTAGGGTGGAGGGCAAAGATGTTTTTATGGAAGTGGAATGTGATGGTGAATAGTAATATATATAGAGAGAGAAAACAGGAATAAATTGAGCAATTGGGACAGCTGCTGTCCCTTGCTACTTTTTGGTACCATCAATTTTGGAGAAACAATTCGGTGTGCGAAGTGAGGAACTGCAGTGCTTTTATGGAAAGGTGCACTGAGTATTAAAAACATCCTTCTGGTGTAAGCCAGATCGATAGTCACCTAAATTAGTGGGAAGGGAAATGAGGTTTATAAAAACTCAGGAGTGTGCTTTGAACCCGGAGAAACTCGCATCTCAGGAAATGAAGGGAGGGAGTCCCTTTTTGAAAGACCATCCTAATCAATGTGCACATAGAGGGAAGTACGTGTTGCAATTTTATTTCATACACACAGAAAAGTGCTGCTATTTTACTATACTAGTTTTTGATTTTCATGTTAAAGCATCTTCACTCTCTTATGCCATGGGTTGGTTTTGATCTAGAATGAAACAGAACAGGTTCCATGGAAGAAACTGCCAACTTGTATAAGCTATACAACTTGTTCAGAAATAAATCTAGAAAATAGGAGTGTGCATCACTAAAGCTTCATTTTTTTGGGGGGTGGGGTGGGTAATATGCTCTCAAAGGCAAGGTAGGAAAAATGGAATAACTACCTAGCTCATGCGTTGTAGCATTAAATCCTTTTTTTTACACCTCATAAATTTGCTTCATTACAAATTTGTTACTATATTGGCTCAAGTTTGAGAGTCCTACCAAAATGAAGGGCAAAAGGTTCAAAGCATATATTTCAGAGAAAGTAAACACTAAATGAGCTGGGCTTGCTGTGTCTTCAGGAGGATGGAGATTTTCTGTACCAAAGGAGCTTAATTGCTGAGTGGTGGGATGTCTGCCTTGGAAGCAGAAGATCACAGGTTCAATCCCTGGCATCTCCAGGTAGGGCTGGGAGAGCCTTCTGTTTGAAACCCTTGAGAGCAGCTGCCAATCAGTGTAGACAATATTGAGCTATATGGACCAACAGTCTGACTCGGCAACAGACAGGCTTCCTACGTTTCTACGCTAGGCTCAATTTTGGGGTGTGCAGACAGGTCTCAGGCCTAGGTGTTGTACAATGCTGGGGTCCCATGGCTCACTTTGGGACAATCTATTAAGACAAAAGAGTAGGAGACAACTAACAGATGTAATCAATTTTAACTACTTAAAAACAATGTTTAGCGGTATTATTTACATTGTATATGCATGGAAATCAGTTCACCAAGGACATTTATCATGAGGATGGCTACAGTTTTCAATACTTATGGGCCAAACATTATTTTCTATTGCAGATATTTTGATATAAAAACACCAGTTTGATATTTCCGCACTGCATGCCATTTCCAGTCCCCTAAGCCTATTCAGTAGAAAGCTAATGTGACAATGGCACTTAGTTTATTCATAATCACATCTGTCACTTTTTTTTTACCTGCCACATGTGCCAAGGATTGTTATGTTTCACATAGTTTGTATATGTGATTTAAACTCTTTCCACGGGTTTCACATAGTTTGTATATATGTGCTTTAAACTGTTTGTGCCAGGCAATTGCTGTTTTCCTAGAACACAAGACATTGTCTTGATGAATAGTGGGGTAAATGCTCCAGCAATTTTGCACATAAATGTGTCAGCTCTCTTTTACATAATGGAGAGAAGCCCTTTCATGGACTGGATAAAATGGGGTTTATGAATCATGGCAAAGCATGCTTCCCATGAAGGGAAAAAGGGGAATGTGATTTTCCTCCAGAAAGTCCTTAAAAAGCCATATGGACTGCAGCCAAAACATTTTTTGCAAGCGAGTCTGTCATTCTAATAGTTAAGAAGAGCTTTCTATGATGATTAACAAAATCATGAGTGAGGGATGGATTTTCTAAAAACAGGACAGCTTCGTAGAGTTGCCATTTTTTCCCACTAAAGGCAGATGAGATGCAAAAGGGCAATTGTCACTTCTCAGTCTGATTTACATTACTCTTCTGTAAAAAAAACAACAAAACATCTCCAGGAAGACAATGTTTTGGTAATCCAGCCACCAAGTGTTCTCTGTGCAATATAACGCTCAAACCTGTCAAATTGCCCAACACGGTCAGAGCATTGGTCCTTGTAGTGAGGCCTTGAGCCCTCCACTTCAGAGCAGCACTCCAAGACCTGGGCAGTTGTATTTCAGACCCTCTAAGTGTCCCTATTTTCCAGGGACAGTCCCAGATTTATTGAAGCCACCCCAGTTTCTGATTTGATCCTGGAATGGTCTGCTTTTTCCTTAGATCGTCCCTATTTTCATCAGAGAAATGTTGGAGGATATGGTAGGACGTCCCTATTTTCATTGTAGAAAGCCTTTCCTCCTCTGAGGAGGGGAGGGGTTGTGATAGGGAGATGATTCCTGCATCATGCAGTGGGCGCTCTGGCCCCTGCTTCAACTCCAGGGCTGGCGCCACGCCCCTCCCCAGTTGGGCACCCAATAGGGAAGCTCAACGGGGATGTGGCTTGCTGCTCAAACGCAGCTGCGCCAGTGATCCCCACCATTGCACACACATTTTCTTTGAGTCACCCACCCTCCACTCCCTTTAGATTAGCTGTTCCTGAGACTTTGCTATGGACCTCTGGTTGGTCGCCCTGTTTAACCAGGGGGCCTGGTAGGAGCTTTTTCCAATTGGCTAAATTGGCCTGGCCTCTTGGTTTTTTTCGCCTACCTCGTAGCAACCGTCACAACTTTCGTGGTATTTGGCGGTTAGGCATTGGAATGTGTTGTGGGTGTTTCAGGTGGCAAGGTGTGGCCATCGCCTTCTCCGACAATTTTGGGTATTCCACTAAAGTAATCCGGCGGTCGTGGATCCTGTCCAATGCCTGTGTGGCGGGGGGCCATGGCACGACCCTCGGTGACATCAGGAAGAGAGCCTATAGTTGGATTAGCATCAACAGGCTTCCCCTACTGGTGGTTAACCCCTCCTCAGACTCACCCCTCTACAAGTGGGTGGAGTCTAATGATCCGTGGTCCAATGCCTAAGCCAATACCTTCTCACATGGTGTAATCAATAAAGTTGTGGCCTTTAACTTACCCATTAACCTTACATTCTGTGTCCATGTGTCCTTATTCCCCAAGCGGGGATCGGGTCTTCGAATTACAAATGTTGGAGGGTATGGAATAGGGCATCCCCAGGGCTTTTATTTCAGCTGGAACTCACCAGAACTCAGTTGTGGCACCTCTTAGGTTGGCGCCATTGCCATTCTAAGAGAAAAAGGAACGCATTGGTGGTGAGTTCCAGTACCTATTTCTCTAGAAAAATGTCACTGGACAACCTTGCTTTCATCAGAGAAATGTTGGAGGGTATGGAATAGGATATCCCTATTTTCATCAGAAAAATCATGCAGAATATAACAATCACAGCAGTACAAAACTATAAGCTCCAGCAGGTAGCATTAAATATCACCTGAACCATCATCTTCACTAACAGTCTGAAGATTAGCAAAGAATAGGCCAGGAAGGAATTCCACAGTCTTGGTGCCATCACCAAGAAGACAATGGTTTTTGAATGTACCTGCCTCATATCATGAAACAAGGAGCAAGGCCCCAAGGTTGATCATAGAGGCTGGGCAGACTCATAGAGGATCATAGTGTTTCAGAACCAATCTGCTCTTTTGCCTATTTGAGCAATGTCACTGGCATTTTAAGTCAAGCAAAGAAACAAGGGGCAACTAGTACAGATAAAATAAGGTCAGAGTTTTATGCTCTGGTTCCTCACAACCTGGTAGTAGGGTTTTTTTTAAAAAAAAAATCACTGCAAAAAAAAAAATACTGCAAAATAGGGAGGACTGAATTTAAGATTAGAAAAATGAGAAACGGAGAGAATTGAAATTGACAGATCCTTCCATCCCTAGTAGGTGTGCAATGTTGCATGTGAATGGGGTGTGTTACAAAAATAAGTTTGTGGTGATGAAAGCATCTAATTCCTTAAGGGTACTTTCTGAGATAATTGGGAGGCAAGGAAGGACTATTTTAATGTATGTCTATATCATTTTACCTCTTTGGTTGAGTAAATTTAAGTTTTAATGCTCCTGGCTTTATTTTCTAAATGTATGCTCAACAGGCATCAAATCAGAGGACAGGCATCTTGGTTTTTTGGCTTGATTTCTTCATTTTACTCCCGCACTGTGAAAGATGTTTTTAGGACTGATGAGAACAGGGAAGAAGACAATAAAAAAGCAATAAAAGCCTGCTTTTGTTCTGCGTTACTTATTTGCACAGCAAGGAGATTGGACGCAAGAGCTGAAAATGATTTCAGCATGCCTCATCTGATGTTGCCAAATGTTTCCAGGCTCCCACGCACAGATTCAGATCCCATGCACAGATCTGGCCCCGCCCCCTTGTTCCAAAAGAGTATATTGTAGCAGTTAGAACAGAAACAGTCTGAATGTGGGGATTCCTGGTTTATTTACTTGTTTTAAAGAACCAGATACTTAAAATGCATTAATAAATAGAGATAACTTCTACCTTCTCTACTTCTAAGTGCTAGATCATTTGCTTGTTCTTTCTTGGTTAAAACTGGCCTAGCACAACTCAAAGGACTCAAAGGAATAGGAAATTCTGCTGGGGCTATAAACAAGAAAAGCTTAAGGAGTGAGAGAAAGCCACCTGAAGTTGCCATTAACCCCTAGAGAATGATGGGGAGGGAAAGCAGGAAGCTGGCTTCTGCACATATAAGTGACTGTGAAATCCTGTTTTATTCTATTTGAAATAAGCCTGCCAGTTCTTCAAGGAAGTGTTGCTAGATCTGAGAACTCTTTAAAAAAGAATCTCTGCCCTCTCTAGAAGGCTGAGGACAAACTCTGTCCAAAAAGCAGGATTAATAATGCTAATCACACCAGAACTAAAGGGTATCTGCACTGGAAAGAACATTGTCTCCTAGGACGTAGAGATATTTCAGGATGTTTTCACACATGGCATCAGAAGTACTTGCATTGGCCACATATATATTGAAAATGCACTTCATAAAGCAGTGGATTTATATGCTCAAGGATGTTTGGCTTTTGAGAGATGCTGCTTTTTTATCACAACCTTGTGATGAAGGTTAGGTTGAGAGATATAGGCTGACCTAATGATACTCGGAGAATTTCATGGCTCAGCTTCATTCAAAAGCAGATTTTGTTGCTGGAAAGCACCTACTGTCTCCATTTTGTCTCATCCCATGTTTGTTCCAATTTGTCTGGAAAGGCAAGATGGAGAGCTCTAGAAAGCTATGACAAAGTCCACTTAAGTTTCCCATGGAAACCCTCCATTAAGATGAACAAGGATCGGTCTTCTTCCTCTAACTACTGGCATGGGACCTCTTGAAATTGCCAGTTCTTAATCTAATCAATGCCATACTTGTCTGCTGAAAGCCCTATTATTTTGTGGGTTCTTATACAATCCTTGACACCACCTAAATTCTGGATATCCTCCTTTGTTGTATTTCTCCTTTTGTTGCCCATGATATTGGATTCTTGAACTGACTGAGAAGACTTTCCCAAGGGTTATGAGCAGACACTCAGCCTGACAGGAACTTGAAGCTTCTGGCCAGTTAGGTGTCTATTCTTGCAACTCCAGAACTCTGAACTCCAGATGACTCCATAAAAGCATCTCACTTTGATAAACATAGTCTTGCCGCAGCCTTGTCCCAACCGAGGAAAGTCACTTCTTCTTACTTGCTAGAGTTGCCCCAGTATTTAATACTTCCTTCCTTCCTGGGATTTAGAGGGAGCTGCCAGCTTTCTAATTCCTACTGAAACTTCCAACCTCCCCACAACACAAGCCAGCATCTCTGGTTGGCAGCTACACCACTCCTCATCACCCTCTCTCCCCATTTCTGTGTGACAGCCTTCACAGCTATGACATTTATTTATTTTTTACTTTCTCAATAAAATTCTGGAAAGCCCTTATCTAGTCTCTGCTCCCAGATTACTTTATGAGGACACTCTATTATCTTGACTAAATGATCCAAAGTTATGCATGCTGTGCTCCTGTGAACTTAGGCCCCAAATACCTTATATACAATTGGGTCTTTGTGAGATTTAAACACTCTTACCCTGGATATAGTGTTTGCTTTTTATATCTATGGTCAAGAGCCCGCTGTAGTTAAGGTCTATGAAATGGTAGCAAAAGAGATACAGCATGTGCTGAAAACTAGATCAACATCTAACCAATTTTGCCTCTCTTGTGGACAGATAAACAGTGGTCATGTATCATTCTTAGGGTTTTGATATCAGAGAAAAGACAATGATTCTTTTCCAGTCCTTTATATAATAAATATAAAACATGTTTTGTGCCACAGAAGTGTTTATGGACATTCAAATTTCATTGTAAAATCAAGGGGGAAACAATGGAGCAAAACTGCTGTCATGTCATTTTGATGTGGTGAAAATGTAGTTACAAAAACCATATGTTGTTTCATTTCAATTAAAGATGCAATGATGGAGCTGCAAGCTTCCTTTAATGTAAGTAATTCTTACTCATGTGAGTAATGGAAATGAAATTATTCATGACGGCAGTAGTAAAGTATGTCAAAATGACTCATAACATAAGGCTCTATATGTAAGTATTTAAAAAGAAGTCTTACAATTCATTACTAGCCCAATTCTGCAATGAGAGAAGGTACAAAGTGTTGGATTATAGCTGTGTTACACAATCTGTTTATATCCTAAATGGTACCTATAAGAGTTACAGCTGGCAATAGCAGTTCATGCGCAGGCATGTTGGGTAAGATGCAAAACCAGTAATTACTAGTGAAGCTAGACAAAAATATTGGTGCAATTGCTATTGAAATTTGCATCCACAGTTAAATGAGCACACCATTATTTGTAACTGTGCATTATAGGATTCCTCCATATATTCAGCTACTGAAATGTCAGAACTTTGTGGGGAGGTACCCTTCAAAGGGGATCCTAGAGATGACAGGGATAACTTTAAGACGATTTGCAAATTTCAGTTGGTCCAAAATGCAGCAGCCAGATTTCTGGCTGGGGTTCCATTTTGATCTCCTATAACCTTTGTCCTTTGACATCTTAAAAACAACAACAACAAAACTTTAAAAACAATTACAAAAGTCCCTCGGTCATTGAGATTACTCCCTCAAGGACAATATGGTGGCTCATGACAGTTGCAGAAAAATGTGCAATACAGTGGTATGTCAGGTTACATACGCTTCAGGTTACAGATTCCACTAACCCAGAACTAGTGCTTCAGGTTAAGAACTTTGCTTCAGGATGAGAACAGAAATTGTGCTCTGGCGGCGTGGTGGCAGCAGGAGGCCCTATTAGCTTAAGTGGTGCTTCAGGTTAAGAACAGTTTCAGGTTAAGTACGGACCTCCGGAACGAATTAAGTACTTAACCCGAGGTACCACTGTATTTCAAAAATTATGGGAGCTTGTTTCAGCAGTTGATCAGACATGCTGGCCAGGACAAAGAAGTGTATGCAGCAGAAGGGAAAATTAAAATGAACACTGGGTTGTTGGCCCATGTGAACTGGAACGAAATGTCTCCCTAATACCAAATGTAGCCATTGGTCAGATTTTGGGCATGAGATTGGTCAGATTTTGGGCATACTGTCTCTTGTTGTGATTGTTTCTTGAATGCCACAGGAAAAATGTGAAAGCAGAACAATCTAAGCTCACATGTTGGGGTGGTGGGATGAGCGGGAAAGAGGTTAAATTAGTTTTCAAAATAGGTCATAAGTGAAACTCAGCTTCATGATGCTTTATTTACAGAAGTTGTCCTTTGTGCAGTGTTGGCTGATGTACAACACTCACAAGAAATATTAAGTGGACAGAAAATGTCAGTGCCAAATTGGGATATCAGTTACACATTTCAGGCAAGTATCGTTTGGAAGAAATGTTAGCACTATAGACCAAGGATATCTGGGGAGATGGGTAAAAGTGGAATCCTTTGCATAACACTTAACATGATGTCCACCCCACTGAACTCAATGATCCTTACTTCTGAGTTGACATGTATAGGACTGGACTGTAAGATACACATAGTGCATCATTTATTTATTTTTTAGGCAGGAAAATGACAGATGGAAAAAGGATACCCAAGCAATGTAGATGGCTACCTAGAATGAAACAGAAGATCCAAATAATAATATTGAGAAATGAGAGAAAAATAAAGGAAAACTTTCTGAAGAAATAAAATCAGATTTAAGCATGAATACAGAAATAAGGAGGAGGGAAAATGTAAAAAAAAAAAAAACCTTCTGTGTGACAGTTCCCTGAGTATAGCTGGAGCTTGCTTTTATATATTAAAAAACCGAGAGCGCTTCAAAATACCAAGGACCGCAATACTTTTTCATGCTGGCAATTCTTTGTTCCTGTGTGCTCCTACATGTGCCAGCCTGTCTTCAACAAACGATTTCAGGGGTAAGAAAAATGGTGACTGTTGCTTAACATGTTGCCACAATGGAAAGGTAACAGGACCATAGCTAAGTGTCCACTAGGTTTGCAAGATTTGTTAAATATACAGCATTCACTTTCATAGAATTTCCTCGATAATATTGGGCACATGGTTTGTTTGCTTTTTGTTTCTGAGAATGCAAAAGAAGATAGGAGCAAAACGGGCAAAGTGTAAAAAATAAAATAACATAACATTGAGTCTCCACAGACTTTAAACTACTATAATTTCATAACAGTATACTTATTATTTTCAAGCCAACAAAAATGGGCCTAGGCCAAAAGAGTTCTGTGGGATCTTAAAGGCTAACAGTGCAATCCTATACGTCGTCTGCTAAAAAGTATGTCTCATTGAGTTCAGTTAAGCTTACTCCCAGGTTAATAGATGCAGGATTGCAGCCCTATGGATTTATTACAGCTATAGCTCCCATGCAAATTTATTGGAAAGTTAATCCCACCAAACTTGTTTCTGAGCTGATATGTCAGGGATTGAGCTGTCCATCTGATCTGAAGACACTTGCATTAAAAAGATGCTCACTGGTGTCTGTTTTGTGTTAACTAGTCACAGAAGCCAAACGGATAATAATGTTGCCAGTATTCTTTTTGTGTGAAGTGTTTATATTGTGGATTAAATATTGTTCATTATGTGATTGTCCTCTGTATGCAAAAACTAGACATTTTCCTTAAAAGTATGTGTGAAAGGGCGTCTCCACCAACAGGCCGCCAAGCGAGCCACGAGCTGACCACTGCCAAGGCACTGATTTTTTTGCCAAAACGGGATCAACACTCTTAAGCCTTCAGGACCTTAACAAAATGAAATTGCTACAGTAGATAAGAAAGTTTGGGTTGGCTAACTCTGTTCCCTAGGTGGAAATGAAAAATGAAGCAAAGGCATGGTTCTCTAGTCCAAGTTAGCCAGGGAAAAAAAGTCCAAATGGCACAGTCATGTTGAGTAGGGAAAGGAACCAAATATCATCCCACAGCAGATGGTATCAGATCAACAGGGCACTCTTTTAGATAGTAAAAAGACACTGTATAACTAGACCATGAGCATGTGGTAAGGATTGAGAAATTGGCACTTAACACACAACCAAGACGCACATGTAAACTAAATGGCAAGCTTGCTTCTGAATTCCAATTGTGTGTGGAGTACAATGAAGCCAACACAACAACAACAACAACAACAACAACAACAACAACAACAACAACAACAACAAACCCCAACAACTGGATGTTATTACACCTGTAAGCTTTATTTTTCTATTTGATCTATTTGAGCAAAGGGAGGGTTTTAATAAAAGCTAAGGAAAGAACTGGGTGGGAAAAGATGTATATTTTACAGCACTTTCATTACCTCTACTTGATGAGAGCTAATAAAAATTCTTAATTGAAAACAAGTACCTTAATGACACTATCGTAATCCAGAGTTATATTTCCTATTTACTTATGTATAAATTATGTATGGAACACCTTGCTTTTCAGTGAAACCCTAGAAAATTATTCTGAATGTATAAAATATGAATTTCTAATGCTTACACACGCATATACACACATGTATCACCCTGGGAACTGAAGATGTGATGTAGAATCTTCTTGTTGCATATGGGGGAAATGTAAGGGAATTAGCAGAGATGCAATCCTTTTCTTTCAGAGTTGCAGATTGCTGTGAGATAATTTCATGGTTGTTCCTTGAAATATCTGTGATTTCTTTCCCATTTCTGTACTTGATCTATGGAGCCAGTATCCAGGCCAATCATTTGTGACATAGTTAACACCCACAATCATTTCCTGTTATGCCACACACTGACTATAGTGGGCTGCTGTATATTTTTCCAACACCCACTCTGCTGTCTTTATAGTCCGATTATGCCATTGGACATAGACAATGAATCATTGTAATTGTTCTAATGTGTACAAACTGCTACGGAGCCTTAACTCTTTCAAGGCCCCATGAAGCTGATTTTGTGTAGGCCTCTGCTTAGCATAACAAGAGTCTGGAACAACAGTGAGTATGACGAGTCTTTAAAACATAAGATGCAGCTGAAAACACCATCAATCCGTGGCTTGGTTCAGCAACGGTGCGGATTCATGCCCAGAAGCCGGTATCTGCAAGTGGAAGTGGTTCAAAAGCTGGTCCAGGGAGACTCACGTAATAAAAGCCCATTGCAGAATCTAGAACTTAGATTTAGTGTAGAATTCATGTGTCTTTGGATAGGAGAACACAACACTTTATAAAGTGGTGGCAATGGCAGTTTGTACTTCATGTACTTCAAGTGGATGCTTGTAGCCTCAGTCATACTGTAAACCACGCGTTGTTGCATCTCTTGCCATCTATATTTCTAAGGTACAAATGCATGGCTTGTAAGAGTGGTAGGGGGGAGCCACAGAGTCATAAGGAATATAAAATGCTTTAGTCACTGGATTCCACTTAGTTCATGAAGTGCTATCCTCGGCGTAATAAATGTGTGTGTGTGCGTGCGCACTGCACACACCTGTGTGTAGATGGAGAGCAGGTAAAATGGGGCTATGTGGCAATGAAAGGCAAAGAAGTAAAGTCTGTGACAAACCAATTAGAACTTAATGGTATGTAAAATAGACAGAATGACCACCCTCAACAGCAGTAGTTCATCCAGAAAACAATTGTCTTAGTATTGCTGAGTAAATGTTGGGCAGGATACCGCTGTCTCTAATCATACCCAAACAAATAGACATTTTGCTCTACGTTCTCATGTATTAATTTATATTGCACGTCTCCAAGCTGATTGTTTATTTATATATTTATTTCACAGTTCCGTTAAAATGACTGTGAGGCAGACTGAGCAGAGTAAGCCACAGCTGCCTCATTGCCAGCTTATGGTACAATTGATCTTGTCATCTTGCTCCTTAAGTAAGGATCTCTGCACATCAGATCCTTATTGTGGAGTGCCCACGGGTTTATGGTGGAGGGGAAGGGTCCTCACCTAGCTTGTCCATCTCATAAAGCCTGTCATTGTACAGTAAACTTCCTACATTTAGCTGCCAATTACTGAGTGTAGAATACCCTTCTCTCTCTCTATCACCTTAGAGTTGGACCTTCACTCCTTTATGGAGCCAAGTTCTACCTCCAGCATCTCCAAGTAGATGCTGGATGATGTGAAAGACAGCCCTGGGTCAGTTGCTTGCCAGTCAGAGTAGACAGCACTAAGCCATAAGGACAAATACTCTAACTCAGCATTAGACATAGTTGTAAGTCCGGTCGGCAAAAGTAGTAATTTTTTTCACATGGTCAGAAACAATACATGGAGAATCAACACATGGAGAGTGTGTGGCATTGTATGTGTTATCTGGTACCTTTTAAGATGTAGATTGTGGAGTCTTCCAGAAAGGGATGCTACAGAGATTTGTGAATGGGATGAATATGAGTCATATTAAGGGGGAAAACCTTTCACTCTTCTCACCATCAGCTGGAAAGGACCAATTTAAATCTACAGATTGATTCAAATTGGGACTGACTGTTATTTGAGGGTGGAGGGAACATTGTAAATACCACCTAGAAATAAGGTTCAACTGAAAGAATGAAATCTTTGTGAAATATTTTGAAATATTTGTGAAATACTTTGTGAAATATTGTCCCATTCTATATTTGTTTGTGAAATTTCATCCCACTTTTCTGCTTGCAGCATATGAATGTTTAGAAGCTGAGTAGGTGGGCCGGCATGTCCCTGTCATTTTAACCTTTATTCATCGATTGAGCAGCTTTACAACTTTCATTTCAATACAGACCAATGTGTATTTTATATTTCTTAATCATTGCCCATGTTCATTTCTATTCCCACGTCCTCATTTCTCAATGTGTGCATTGAGCATTTGTATAAATAGAGGCACATTTGTGGCATTGAAACCTTTGCTACTATTGGGGGTGGGGGGAGGGAATGACTAGAAAAAGTAATAAATACACAGATAGAGGAAAATACATTCACAACAAGAAAAATAATTGGGAAGGTCTAAAAGAACAAGTGCAAGAACAAGCAAACATGAAAATCCAGCATCCTCTAGGGATAAACTATATATGTATATAATTATGGGAGGTACTCATGTGGAAAACGGAACATTTTTAAAAGCCAGGAAAACTCTGAAGGTGGGGGGGGGGAGTGATGTTCTGGGGTAAGATTTAAAAATTTATGTCAGGGAAAAAATATGCAAAGAAATGAATTACATTAATTTAAAATTTGGGCTAAAGCAAAGGTAATTAGCATGAGCAGTCAGTGCACCAAGGGAGTGAAAGGGGCATTGCTTTTAGGACACCAGTGTTAAAGGCTCCTTCCATGCACTTTAGTACTTTTAGCGCATAATCATGAGTACAAGGCAAGTGAGAGATGCTTTGAATCCTTCGCTTACAATCTATGTGCTAATTCAATTTCCTGGAGACAGAACAGTTACACATACTGCTGAACAATTACCCTGCCCTTCCCAGTCCGGTATTTTACGCTACAGTCATTAAGTCATCTTATTTTGCAAATGTCCCGTTGAACGGATTTGGGCTTCTCTGGAGTAAACGCTTTGAGGGATTTTATTCTCATTGATGGACAAGGTGATCCTTCTACCATAGCTAATCTTCTGATTAAACATCTCAGCTGCAACACAGGTCAAATAGAAAGCAAATGTAATAGTCCCTAAGAAGAGCAAGAGGAATCAAATTGGCTAAGGGTGGATTCACAACTAACCATTTCTCCCCCACTACAGGGTGACTATTTGCAGTTGGGGGTTTTTGGGTGGGGAGAGGGATATGCATGCTTTGTGAATTGCTCAGTGCACACTCAGCTTATGTGCAGTTCAAAAGCCATGATCATCTCAAGCCCTGTGAAATTCATAGCCATCCCAAACAAGTTAGGAGGCCTGGGGGGGGCACCCCATTTTGCCTGGTCAATTACTGTGGGGGGAAAGCTAAGAAAGAGCAACCTTTCTGTTATGTACTGAGTTGAATAGGATCCAAAATGCAGCAGTCTGATTGGGCCTAGAACAATAGGATCCGAACAATAGGATACAAAATGCAGCAGTCTGATTGGTCCTAGAACAATAGGATTCAGAATGCAGCAGTCTGATTGGTCCTAGAACAATGCAGCAGTATGATTGGTCTGCAGGAGCCACCCAATCCAGCTCCAGATGGAAGTGAATCCACAACCTGATTGGCCTACAGGAGAATTCCAGAATTAGCCAATCACGTGCAGCCCATTCTGTAAATAATGTATATAAAGCAGATACTTTGGGGGAACTTTCATTCCTCCTCCCACTATGAGCTGAATAAAGAGCATGAAATCCACTCTCGACTCTGAGTATATTTCACTTTCCAAATTCCAGCATCCAAACAAGGTCACTCCCCTCATCCATTATCAAATTGTGGATGACCAAGGTTTTGGTTTGGACTGAGGGAATATGGGAAATAGTGTTCATGTATTGCTTTGCTTTGCTCTTATCAGGTTGAAATAGGCAGACAGACAGAATATCGTAGGATTGTTTTCTAAACACAATTTAAACACAGTTTGCAACATCATTCCTCCCTTTCTGTTCACATCAGTGTGCCTGCTATCTTTGCTGAAAGACTGCCTGAAATCTTTCAACTAAATAAATAGGTGGACTACTGCTGTTATTCTTGCATCACGGGTGTGAAGATGAGATACAGTGGTCTGTTTATTGCCACCCAGGGAGTTCACAGCTGAATGAGATTTGCACTGGGAACTCGCAGGGGGCAATAAAGAGTGGGATGCATCAATGGGTTTTAAATAGGCTGCAACTTTCCTTTAAGACAATGATTCTTAACAATTAACAAAACCAGACTAGTGATCATGGGAGCAAGGGTCACTTCCTAAGCCCAGAGGCCTGGGTAAGCTGCCACACCTATTGGCCTGTGGGGACAGTTGGGTTGCCTGTAGCAGGGAAAGCCTGTCTGATTTTAGGGTGAACAGGGTACCAGCCCAAGCAATAGCTGCCTGTTCACTGCTGCCCTGCTGACGCTGCACTCATCCCTAAGATAATAACAGCCTTGACCATCTCCCCTCCCTCCCCCCTTCCTATGTGGGGCATAGGAATTTGTTTGTGGGTTTTCCCCCAAAATATAGTTCGGCCCCCAGAAGGTCTGAGGGACAGTGTTGAAAAAGTTTGCTGGCTCCTGCTCTACCCTAAGCAATATGCTTTCAACTACAAATCATCTTCATGTTAAAATCCAAGCTTTTATTTGTCACTTTCATAATTAACATGAATCAACGGTCTTGTTTAAGAACCTTTAGTTTATGCCTGAAATTGTTTTCTTTTAAATTGAAGCGCAGGAAATTCTGAAAGCATGCGCAACAGTTCCCCTGTGCCCCCTAGCACACTCTCCTTGCCAATCTTCTAATGAACCTACGTAAACTACTGTGAAGTTGGCTAAAAGCCACCTTGAGAGTTGTCCCAAGTGTTCTCCATCCAGGGTCAAGGATCTGGGCCAGCATTAAAGGCGAACGGCAGGCTGAAAAGGGTTGAGAGACTCCATGAAAGAGATTCCAAGGAAAACAAAGGGTGCCTCCTACCTACTGTTTAGAATGTTTGCGCCACTTAGTGGGGCTGGGGTGGGCGGGCGAGAACATATGGCTTAGATATGACAAACAGCTGAGATGAAGAAAGGCAGGGCATCCAGCCAGGGAACGGCAAATGGTACACAATCCATCTATACTTAGAAATGATTACTCCCTACTGCTGGTAGCACTTCTTTACGTGGCCTGCCCATACCTGATAGCATGACAAGTACAAAGGGAAGTTTGTGCTGGCAATTTAATTGGTCTGCTTTTTGATAGCAAACAGAGCTAGCAAAGAAAACATTTGCACACATTCTGATTTGTTGGGAAATCTGCTTTGCGATCAGCCTTTGTTGAGAAGCAACCCTTAAATTAACTGTGTGTGTGTGTGTGTGTGTGTTTTAAAGGCTAAAGCTACAAATTGAAAGGGTCATAAAGAGCAAAAGATGCAATGCAAATATAAATATGGATAATTCATAATGCACATATTCATTTAAAAAAAACCTCTTCTAAGTGATCCTTTTATCTGTCTAGATGCTGGCTTTGTTGCTTCAATTGTTTTATGGCCTCGGTGAATCAGATTGGGGAAAGGGTCCTAATACCACCAGAAGGGAGGAACTTATTCCTGTGCTTAGGCACTAAATCCTAACTCAAGAGTCTGCAAAATCTTTCAGTTTTCCCACATAAATTTTTGTCAGTTTAGTCGTAGTCTATTTATGTACTTTTTTTAAAAAAGGCATTGGGCTCAAAGCGGTTCACAGAAAGCTGGAAACACCACCACCACCACAGATCACTAACCAGAAGAGCCTTAATACATCATACAACATATAAAAACAACACATGGCAATATGACATTGAAAACGCAGCAATTCATTAGCAGCTCATTTCTTTCTCTTCCCTGAACACTGGAATACATGTTTTGGTCAAATTTCTGAGCTCTTTGAGTTTCTGCTACTCCTCCGTGTCCCTTGCCAGCCCCAACACTATCAAGCTTAACTTAAATACTTTTTTATTCAAACCACAGCCTGGCTGGTTGCAATTGTGCACTCATCCAGGCTAAAAAATGCTCCTTAAAGTTTCTCTTCTCAAACCAGGGCTGGCTATATGGGCTTATCCACACTTTGTCTTGTTCTGCTGCTGCACACACCCTGGAAAACCTCCCTTTAGCTCTCAATCAGAGCAAACAGCAATCAGGTTTCCACCGAAGCTGGTTTTCCCTGGGAAAGTAGCAGGGCAAGGGGAAAGCCGCTGTTTTCTTGGCATAGGACAAGTGGGCTGAGCCCTCTGTTGTGCACCCGATTAGCCCTATTCTCTGAATTGGCTTAAGGCCAAAAGACACAATATGTTCAATGCACAATCAAATGTAGTGTGGTGGAAAATTTGAGGAGTGGGATAAATAGCAGCTGGGTGGGGGAGAAAATCCTTAATTTCATAAGCGCATAAAAAGAGCCTTTTGGTTGAGGCAAATGGCCCATCTATTTCTGCATCCTGTTCTCACATGGCCACCCAGATTCCTGTGGGAAACCCCTCATGCAGGACCCAAGTACAAGAGTCCTCTCCTGTCCTGTGGTTCCCAGCCACTGGTATTCAGATGCATAGCTACCTCCAACATTGGAGGCAGAGCATAGCCATCATGTTATAACATTGTGCACAACATCTGCACATTTGGACTAGATCCTTGATAACTAACTGCATGATGAAACTTACCTGTGCATGATGCATAAATGTAGGGTTTAGGGTGCAGCAATAATTTTTGGGGGTGTGGTGGGTTGAACAAGTAGTATGATACAAGTAGTTTGGTAGGGACGTGGGTGGAACTGTGGTCTAAACCACTGAGCCTCTTGGGTTTGCCGATCAGAAGGTCAGTGGTTTGAATCCCCGCGACGGGCTGAGCTCCTTTTGTTTTGTTCCAGCTCCTACCAACCTAGCAGTTCGAAAGCACACCAGTGTAAGTAGATAAATAGGTATCACTGCAGTGGGAAGTTAAATGGCATTTCGGTGCACTCTGGCTTCCTTCATGGTGTTGCGTTGGCCCAGAAGCAGTTTAGTCATGTTGTTCACATGACCCGTAAAGCTGTCTGTGGACAAATGCTGGCTCCCTCGGCCTGAAAGTGAAATGAGCACCACAACATTGTTGCCTTGACTGGACCTAACCATCCAGGGCTCCTTTACCTTTACCTTGATACTTATACCCCAGTACATCCCTTGCCGGTTTGGTGAGCTTTTTTCCAGCCCCACCACACTTCACTATCAGAAGTGTTACTGCACCCTCAAAAGATTCTATTTGTTGTTTCTTCCTGCTCCTTAAATTTGGAACTCTCTCAACTATTTTTTTTCTCTGAAGTCTTTAGTGCAAGCTCTTAGTTCCCCTGCCCTATTGTAACTCAATTTATAGTTAGACTTAGGCATGTCCAACTGATGCAACGTCCTCTGTTGTTTTCCCTGTTATCAACTTTTAGATTGTAAGTTCCTAGGGACTGGAACCTGCCCTCTTGTACTCTGTATATAAACAAAGAATCAGTTGCTCATGAGCTAGTGTGCACATTTATACTACTATTTGGGAGAGGGGCTTAAGCATCAACAAAGTGTACAGTTCAATATAACAAGAGGAATATTATTCTGTTCCACTGTATATTTAAGTTGCAGCTGAAACTACCATGGTACCTGTTATTTAAAGTCAAAAACAGTTGAAAGGCTAAAAGTTTGTGCCATCTATAAATTAGGAATTGCCAAGAAAATGCCATAGTGGTACCTATATGTGGAATTGTGTGTTTGCAGCAAAGCACAATATTATGGGGCAGCTCTAGTATTGTTTTTCAAGAAGTGGTGGAAAGGGCAAAGAGGAAAGAATCAGGAAAAGATCAATGCAGGACGGAGTATTTTATTAAATTCCCAAATGGTATGGTCTTACACTGAAGGCATGGTATGATCAGAGCAGATTGCCTTGGGTTATTTGACTCTGAAGTTGTCCAAATATCTGACATTGGTCATGACATATTTAATCTGAAGTGGAAGTTCACATTTAGTGGTGGAACTGAAGTGGAACGAGGAAGCACATAACCTTATTTTTATAGGAGCTGCAGCAGAAATGTACAATTCCTACTGTTTATAGAACCTCAAGAGGATCTTCATATGGCAAAGGAAGCCTTTGTAGAGGCCGAGGAAATGAGCAAGGATAGCATTCTGAATGGGTTCCTCTTAAGGAAGTGCAAATTAGAGGCCTGGGTCATTCTATCTGTGGGTTGGTGACATCAGAATCGCACAGCCTAAAACACAAATTCTATACACATAATGAGAAATAATTGGAACTTAACCACAGTGTGGGACTCAATGGGATAATATTAGCGTACCTGATCTGTGGTCATACTGTACAAAATCATTTTGTAGTAGCAGTCTGTATGAGCAGCCTCACTATTTGTTTTGAATCTAGAACTGGGGCTCCATAGCAGAGCTGCCCCAAGTTTGCAGAAAACCCTACCTGGTCTGTAGGTGTGGTCCCATTTCATCACCTTACTGATTGTCATAGGGTACCTACATTTACTATTACAAGGTATTATTAGAACTATAGTTTACCACTGAGGAAGAGGATGTTTCTCACCCTTAAGCAGTATTCTCATCACCACCTCTGTAAAACCAAACTTTGACCATGGGGTTGGGGTGGAAGGAGGCTCTTATTTTTCTTTCTTTCTAGGAGTGGACCATAGTAGATAATGGGGAAAATGTATACCTCACTGGCATGGCTCCCCACCCCTTAGAGCATATTTCCTGAAAATAATGTTTATGAGAAAGTCCACCAGGGCAAGATTCCATGTCATTCTAGTACAAAACCTCAACCCACATTGTTGGTTTTCCCACAGTGGCAGAAATTCCGTTATTTGGCTAGCCTTAGTGCTTTGTGCCAAGTTTTTGTTGTTGAGTCTTCATTCAAAGTAAGGACAAGTCTGTTGTTTTAAGTAAATGGATGAAAGGGGAAAACAATGCTTTGTTATCCTAGTGTTACACTTAATTTTCTTCTCTACCAGGGTTGCATAATATGTCTCTTACGGTGTCAGGGGTCTATAGGAAGTGTCCAGATGCAACGACTGGAATTCAAGATTAAAAACCCCTCAGGCAGCTACATGTATGTGTGATATGAAACAAGCAACTATAAAACAAGGTACAAACCAATAACTTAGTAAATATTCATTGCAAGATACATTTTCAGACTACAATTGCTTGGGTAACTAAAAATGTCTGCAGTTGACTTCTGAAAATCACCTGTGTGAGAGGCAGGCATAGCAGGGAGAATAGAGGGTCCTACTACTGAGAAGATCCTTTTATGGGGCCCCTCACCCTGAATCCTGCTGAGGATGGCAAGCAATGCCAGGAGAGATCCCTGACGGACACTTTGAAAAGTGACTGCCAGTTAGAGTTGACATTACTGGGCTAGAAAGAGACCACTGATCAGGCTCTTGCATGAGGCAGATTCAAAGAAGACTGCACTGGCATATAACACCCCGTTGCAACAGGAGTTCAGCCATGGATTTCAGCTGTGTTGGATTGCAGCCCTGTGCTCCAAAAGGTTGCGTTTCCACAGCAGTTTGGCACAGATTTTCCAATTTATGCAAGCAGTGCAGAGAAGCAAAGATCAGATGTTACATAGTTATTTCACATAGTGAAATCACATATGGTGTCTTTTTGGATAGCCTGGTGGGTCAGATTACTAGTCTATTGCACTCTATAGCTAATTCCCTCTGGAAATCTTGAAGGTTATTTCCCCCACCCCGCAATCTAGTGTGCCAGATGATGGGCCAATCACTTGGAGGTCTCTGTTCTAAGTCTTGGCTTCAAAAGGTGTACTCTAAAAAAATTCATTGAAATCAATGATGATTAGGAAATGTCATGGTTCTAGCATACAATAGTCCATATAAATAAACAAAGAATCATGGTTACACAAGGGTGCTGAATACTGCTTAGCCCAAATCTCAACCATAGGTTTAGAGCCATTGGTATACTTGGCATAATTGCCTTTTAAAGATAGTTTTGATCTCAGAAATATTTGCATTCTGTGGCGTTTTGATCATTCCTGGGACAATCTATCAACTGTGCCCAAATGGCCCATCCTATTTGTGGACAGAGAAATGTGAGAGTGCATTTCACTGAAGATTTCCAGGGAGAAGAGAAATTCTCCCATAATTTCTTGGAGGTAAAGCTCACCTTCAGCAGTGACATAAGCACAACCAGCATCATTTGGAGTGTGGTGGTGGTAGGACTGAGACTTCGAAAAAGAAAAAGAGAATATTCAGACAGTTGGGGTTTTTTGGGAGGGGGTGGGATCTGCAAATTAACCTTTCCCCTAGGGCTGTTGAAAAAACTCTCAGAAATTTTGTGAAGAAAATGTATTCTGAGAATCTTCAGCTCAGCTCTCGAAATGATCACTGCTGCATGTGATATCCAAGGTGAAAAGTTGTGATATCTGAATATACCAAAGTCTGAATCTTCCAAGTCTTGATATATTTTCCCCATCTTCCGACTATCAGTCACATAAGATTCCAGACTGATTTTTTCCTTTCACCTTACAAGGCTGTGGTCCTATTTAGAACCACATTTGTGTAAAGTCACATTCCTGTAAGAGGCACTCATGGTGAAATATTGATATCCACTTGATAATTTAGATCATACTATCTTCTCCATTATGATTCATTGAGATAGAACTGAAATTAAATGTAGGAGAGAAAGCTGATGTAATGGTAATTTTTTCTCCTATGTTCATTATCTTCACCTTGAACTCTGATAAGTTTTTTTTTTTTTAAGGAAACAATGAGGAAGCTTTCTTGCCTTTACTAAAAACGTTAAAGGAAAAAAACCACCTCTTTCTCTGCAGCAGCAAGTTGTTTTGACTTATAAAACATAAGGTATGTGTTGGATGCAACAGGTTCCTTCCGACGAAGCAGTGTTCTTACATCCCTCACACCCCCTGTAGGCTTTGAAATCAGTGTTCAAAGTGGACTTTCTGAATTCATGAAAACCCACAGGTCTGTAATACATCCCTAATGGAAGTCAAACATGACACCCTAGAGATAAAACACAGTGGCCTTACCCTCTGTTCACAGTAGGTGTCTGTGTATAATAAATATTTTATTTTACTACAAAAACAAATAACTAAACATACCCCCTGTGTTTGTTCTGAACTCTACAGTAGCTTTTGTGAATTTGCTATATTTCAAAGCTTCGACAGGAAACCACAAAGTCACATCGGTTATACGTTGCATGCTTGCACAATAGAGAACCAAAGCTGCCTTTATTTTATATAGACTCTGGACTATTATCATTATTAGTATTAATTAAATTTGTATACCGACCTTCATCCAAAGATCACAGGGCAGCTCACAACATAAAAATACAGTATGAGAACAAAAAATACAAAAACAAAAACAAACCAATGCCCTCCAGTGTTACACAGCCACTGGATATATCTTGCCAGTGGCATTTCTGGGTGAAATCCACATTTTGGGAAGGTATAAAATATGATGTTAGGGTGCATAAGGTGTATTCCTCCATTGCATGGTGGATATTTAAAGTAAGCAGAATATTTCTGAATATCAGGGAAGAATAAATCCTCTGCAACCTTGGGCTCTTTTCTGACAACGTCCTTTGATTCAAATAATCATTAGGACCCATACAGAGTGCTTTGAAGGCTGATAAATATGGATTCTAAAAGCTATTTCACACGATATAGACACTTTTAAAAATAAAGGTAAACAGAATAGAAGTTGATTTTTAACCACAATGGTTTATTTTTAATTTTTAAAACTTATTTTGAATACCATAAAAAGAAGACACATATTCATAACACACCAATCTCTTTTACAAATGCAATATCCAGCTGTTTCAGTCCATGCTTGTTGGAATATTTACAAGATGGAGTCACACATTGCATTTTCCAAGTGACAAGTATAGCTAAATTGCAAGCCTAATGCAGTAAGCCCCATTGAACTCAGTGAGACTTGCTTTTCAATAAAGATGCATCGGATCACACTGTCAATAATTTAATGTGTGATGTTTGCTTAATTGAAACACATTTTCATGTCGCTCAAAACCAACATTAGGAAGCTGGTTCAGGTATGCTAATTTGATTTTGTTTGTGTACATATATACTGTGTATGAGAGAGAATGTGTGTTTGTGTGGGGGGGGGATCTGCGTTTTTTTCATATTATAACAATAGCAAAGTGGGCTGTGTTGCACCGCTATGCGTTTACAATCATGTATGGGAGGCATCCCTGACAGTCCTGTGTTCCACCATGTCTTTACTCCCAGAGTGAATTGCTTAGGATTTCCGCTAACAGAGAAAAAAAATTCAGCAGTCTAAAAGAATTGAGTGATCTTGCGATGGTTCCTTTGATTTCATCTGATGAAAATATGAGCTTTCAATAATTCCAGGCATTCCAATAATACGTGCATATCATGGTTTGTTTATGTATTTGTTATATTTCTAAACCACCCTTCATCCTGAGGGGATTCCAGGATGTTACATAGCAACAAAGAAAATATAATATCCCCTATTACATATACTAACCAGAACCAATCTAACAATCTTGCTGCAAAATATGTTCTCCAATGAAGAACAAAACATATTTCAGCTCTCCCCTCCCCACTGAACTTGACTATAAAAAGGTGGGAACATGAGAAAATAATTATACTTCTAATGGAAGGGAAATCCAGAACTGTGTTGCCACAACAGACAAGATCCTATCTTGAGTGACCACATAATGTGCCTCAGTCATAAATGGGACCAGAAGAAAGGCCTCCGTTGCAGATCTTAAAGCCCAGGTGGGCAGATATTGTGAGAGGTGCTTGTTTATGAAAAGGTTCATCTCTCTTTTTAAAAGATGAGGTTGAAAAACCTCCATATATATTGGGCTTTTGATGAAAGGCACCAAGAGACATAAAACAATAGAAATGCAAACTTCAGATTGTTTCAGTGTGGCATGTTTAGGAAGATCTAAATATTATTTTAATCTAGCATTTGGTATATAATTTTATAGTTTTCAGTAGATTATATCACGTCCATGACACTAAAATTTACATGTCTTTTTTCTTAAATAATATTCTAGTGTAATTTTTTTGGTAAGCTCTAGTTTTTATGACCCATAAACTTAGACAATATATTAAAATCTCTGAGGAATCTAATATCTGTAGCAGATTACCTCTCTCCAACCCTTCATCTTCTCTGCCTTATAGAGACAAAGGAATATCAAGTATGTAAAAAGGTTTAATAGCTGTTAGTAAATTTTACAGCAACTGTCAATAAATTCATAATATATGGGGACAGTTAATAGGTCAAGGGAACATATTTATATCTTGCTATAAACTGTTTACCCCAAGAACAAACTAATTTTTAACTATAATGAAACATGAAGCCAATAAATATTAATTTTCTTTTTTTGTCATTTAAATGCAAGTTTTGAATATCTTTTGTGAAATACTGGCTAGGGGGAAAGAATCCAAGGTGTTGTGTGAGTGTTTTCTCAAACGCTTGACATAGATGGTAAAATAGTTCTCATTCTTTGGTTGCAAATTATCATTAGAAGAGCAAAAGAGATCTTCATAGGATAGGGTCGCCTTAGTGAAGCTGGAAGATGGGTGTGGTAGAATATATGAAATACCATTTGCCTTGTTGAAGGAGAAACTTAAGTGCCTCTTCCTGAAGAGATAGACTCCCTTTGACTGAACGGCACCATTTCTTCCTATGCTCTCTTTGATCCACAAAGAATCACAGCTATTTCCTACTACATCTCTCTATCTTTACTACGATCTTGACTTTGAACTGCATTCTGAAATAGTGAACCTTTCTTGTCAAATTATTAATACAGTAGCATTTAAAGGCCAAATCTTTGGGGTACTCCGGTTATTCTTCTGGACTCTATTACAAAGGGATTTTCTGGGACTTTTCTTCCATATGGAATCTTCTCTTGAAGAGCTATTTCTCTAACATTTGGTTTTCTGTCACACCTAGGCACTATTCTGCACTATACATTTAAAGCAGTATCATACCATTTGAAACAGACATGGAATCCCCTGCAAAATACTAAGAAATGTAGTTTGTTCAGGGTGCTGAGAGTTCTTTGGAGACCCTTTATTCTTCTTACAGAGCTACAATTCCCAGAGGAGTTTAAAAATCAATTCCACTTTCCAGGGAACTAGAGCTCTGTGAGGAGAATGGGGTATCTCCTCTCAGCACCCTTAACAATTCACAGGTTTATTGGGAGAAGCCATGGCTGTTTAAAGTGGTATGTAAAGTGCAGGTGGGACCTCAGGCAAGAAGCACCAAAGGTGGACCCTTTTTCAGTAAAGAGGTTGCATTTTTGGTGGCCTTATGTCACGGTCTGGATCACGGGCTATCAAAGTCCTGGCTGGGGACATTGGGACTGGGGGCAAGATGGTGGTGTGGGAGCAGGAACGGGAGTCCAGAAGCTGGGAAGCCAAGAGTCCGAGGGTCAGAGAGCCGGAAGTCAAGAAACCAAGGGTCCGAGGATCAAGAAGCAAGGAGTCACAAAGTCAAGGGTCTGAGGATCAAGAAGCAAGGGGTCAAGAAGCCAAATGCAGCAAAGCAGGAAGCGTGTTGCTGTGGCAAAGAGCCGATGGGAAATGCTGACCTTATATCCCTTCCTGGCTCTTGCCACCAGGTGCTGTGAGTTACCAGCTGACCTCACCTGTGCGGATGCGCCTTGCCCCTTCAGAAGAACTTAGGAAGGCCCCATTCCTGCAAAGTCCTATTGTCACAGGGCCTGGCTCCTGCACACACTCCTGACACCTTAGGTAGCAGAACTTATCATTGTGAGGGTTTTACCATTTGAGACCATGGAGAAAGGGGTTCCTTATGGTTAAAATGAACTATTCCTACAGTCTGAAGAGAAACTTTCCATTTGACAAAATTTTGGCAACAAAAGCAAAGTCAATATATATGGAGATAATTAGTCAGTGCTGTGCGTTTATTCTCTTATCCAGGAAGCAAACCTCAGAAGGAATTGTGGAGGGGAGAGACACCCTTTTACTTTCCCTATGAAAAGCTCCTGGGCCCATTTGTCTGCAATTTTGCAGGTTTAATCCACTGTGGATGGCCTTCTAGGCCTGTAAATTTCATCCAATATGACCAAGAGAGGGAAAAGTTACAGTCACTTTTAGATGCCCTTTTATAACAAATGAGGAACCAAGTGTCCAAACATTATATAGCTTTGTTCTTATGCATCCTCACTTTTGCTTCTGCAGTGAGATCAGGATCCAACAGAAGTTGAGCCATAAGTTTAATATCTTCCATACCCACAATTATTTTGTCCTTTACAAACAACTCTTTTTGTGTTCCATATTTACAATATTTTGCTAGGGTGTGCACAGTGGGCCACTCTGCAGTTTGCTTTTACCCTTGGCACTTTGGGTTAACTTTCATTCTTCAATATATGATACTATTTCTCTACAGAATGGTTATCAAAAGCTTCTTTCATTACCTTATACCACTGTGAGTGATAGACCACAGAGAATATCATCTGAAGCATCCCCCATTGCAAAAATGATGAGAGTGTTCACTTGGTGTTTTCTGGTTTCAGCATCAACCCAGAAGCCATCCTAGAACTCTCAAATCTCCAAATCCAGCTGGACCAGAAACTTGCATTTTGAAAATCAAACTTTTGAAGTTGAGCCATTGGGGTTGAGCTGCACAAACTTGCATCTTTTAATTCTCAGTTGGCTATCTAACTATTCTGGGGTCCTTCTCATTTTTTTAATCACACTAGGCACTCTTTCCCCTTTTCTCTTTCACTCTGCAGTGTTTCTTCCAAACTCTGCTTGGTCTGGTTATAACACCTTTTAGTTTTCTACTCATCCTTCCCACAGCCCGGAGTTTCTTCTCCCCAATCCAATTCTGGGTCAAGAAATCATCTCAGTCTGACCAGAAGTGGCTTGCTGGGTGGAGTTGAGTTGCTCTGCTAGCTTCCCAGCAAGTAGGTTACTGTTCCTTATCAATGGTGGAAGGGGACTCCAATCTATGTGGGATCAACATTTGCCTCCCTTTCAAGGGCTCTAAAGTTCTCTAAAGTCTCACACTCCTTCTCCCTTTGGGCCTCCTCTCTTTCTCTGGAACCAGCTATTGAGTGACTCTAGTTAAAATTAAGCAGGGATGGAAGACCCTTGAGGCAAGGTGAGGCAAATGTCTTCGGCAGCTGACCTAGCAGATCCAGCTTCCAAGGGATGCATCACCCACTTCTGCTGCCACTGCTGCATGCTCCTTGCAGGCCGGATTTTCTGCTTCCTCAGCAGACACGCCCCCCCCAAGTGCTGCCTCAACAGCAGCCTCTTGAGAAATAGAATGCACTGCTGATCTCCTCCCACCCTTCTAGATGTAGATCTTCATTCTTCCCTGGCAGGAAGCGGCACCATTTTGTGGTTTGCCTCAGGTGGCAAAATGTTTTTGGCCAGCCCTAAAAGTATCTAACGGGGGACGCGGGTGGCGCTGTGGGTAAAAGCCTCAGCGCCTAGGGCTTGCCGATTGAAAGGTCGGCAGTTCGAATCCCCGCGGCGGGGCGCGCTCCCGTCTTTCGGTCCCAGCGCCTGCCAACCTAGCAGTTCGAAAGCACCCTCGGGTGCAAGTAGATAAATAGGGACCGCTTTCTAGCGGGAAGGTAAACGGCGTTTCCATGTGCAGCTCTGGCTCGCCAGAGCAGTGATGTCACGCTGGCCACGTGACCCGGAAGTGTCTTCGGACAACGCTGGCCCCTGGCCTCTTGAGTGAGATGGGCGCACAACCCCAGAGTCTGGCAAGACTGGCCCGTACGGGCAGGGGTACCTTTACCTTTACCTAAAAGTATCTAACAGCAAGGGGAAAGAGGACTGTCTGTTATATCTCACTAATCTTAGCAAATGGTTACTGCTGCTTGTATGTTCCATTCGTTTAGTTCTTCTGTTTTAATGATGCTGTGATGCAGGGTTGATTCCAAGAACCTTTCAAGTTCCTTAGCCACTAAATTCAATCTACCCATTAAATCGATTTGATGTCTAAAATCCATGGTAGAGGACAAGCATCCTGAGATCATGTTAAGGGTAACCAAATTCTGTGTGATTGCCATAAAACATAGGGAACAAGCTGTGCTATCATAATGATTAAGGCCTTAAATGATAATTTTAGGTTATATTTTAGTGACTAAGTTTTAATTTATATATTTTTAACTGCTGCTATATCTGTATTAGGGACGCGGGTGGCACTGTGGGTTAAACCACAGAGCCTAGGACTTGCCGATCAGAAGGTTAGCGGTTCAAATCCCCGCTCCTGTTGTTCAGTCCCTGCTCCTGCCAACCTAGCAGTTCAAAAGCACGTCAAAATGCAAGTAGATAAATAGGTACCGCTCCAGCAGGAAGATAAACGGCGTTTCCATGCGCTGCTCTGGTTTGACAGAAGCAGCTTAGTCATGCTGGCCACATGACCTGGAAGCTGTACGCCGGCTCCCTCGGCCAATAAAGTGAGATGGGTGCCACAACCCCAGAGTTGGCCATGACTGGACCTAATGGCCAGGGGTCCATTTACCCTTTACCTTTATATCTGTATTGTCCCTGTTATACTTAATTACAAATTCAAATGTATCCCTATCATGTTTTATGACTTCCTTGATATTGTATGCGAACTGGAACTGGTCTGTGACCGAAATAATAAATTCAAATATTTGATTTGTTTATTGCTACTGATACAGGTGTCTGATAATTTCAGAAGATGCTGTGGCTTGTGATTGATAAGATCTCAGAGAACTAACACTAGTTTGTTTGCATTATTTGAATGTTACGTTCAAAGTTCAGACTAAGGGTGCATCCACACAGCAGCTTATTCCTTTCCCCCAGTGTTTCCCAAAATGTTAATTTCTGCATACAATATAACGGACTTTAGTCATTCATACAATATAATGGACTTTAGTGCTCATTTCCATGTTACTTGATTCCAGGGGGGGGGGGGAATCTGTTTGCAGCCCCCCTAACTTGGTGCAGTATACCAACATACTTTCCGCCAGTTTTCGTGAGGCATTTGTGAGGGAAAAGAAGCATGCATGTAAGGAAAGAGTGGGAAGTAGCAATGTTGTTCAATGATAGTTGTTGTTGTCTCACGCCATACCTACTTGTGTGAATGAAATTTAGCATGATAGCGATAAAAAAGCCACTGTTCCATAACACAAAAGGTACTGCAGTGTGAAAGGAACACCAGAAAATGGGGGCGAGGTGCTAGCATTGTAATTGGGGAAACTAATGCATTATTCTCTGTGTCGGAACGCACCCTTATACAGTGCAACATTTTATTGCCATTAAAAAAAGACTCTCTAGCAAAGCGAGTAGCACATCCCACAAAACACCTCAGAGTGTATTTTGACTCCAGCCTCCTCCACCTCTTCTTCCTTCCCCATCCAACAGCTAGAAATTTGAGTTTACAAAGTGTCAAGTTAAAAGCCAATGAACTACACCCAATTAAAATTTTATATTTAATATTAGGTTTATATTAATCTAGTATTTTATTAATAGAATTTGTAAATATTTAATGCCAATTTTTTGTACATACTACTCAGTCTTATTAATCCAGTAAATTTTATTAATAGATTTTTTCTTTTTCTTTGTTACTGCTACAGATTAATGATATGATTAAAAAATATTAAGGCGCCAGATTAAAAATAACATTGTACATTTTCCTTAAATGTAGCATGCACTAGGTTGTGTTCACCAATTTCTCTTACCCCTCAGTAAACTCTGCTTTTCTCTTCACCTTCCTGTTAGTGCCAGATTTCAAGTACAATAGATCTTTGTGACTTTAGATTCTGTTTCAGACCTATGTTTGCATGTTTCTTGCTGGTAGTTCTTTCACTATAACTGACCTCTTTGGTGGGGTGGTGGTTGGTGTGAAGGTTCTTTAGCAGCACACACCTTGCATGCTTTATGGAATACTATTCAGTGCATTCTCTGATTTCTTCACCCCCTCCACCTTCCAAATTAGTAGCCCAGTCACATAGCCAATTGGAATATGCATGCAGTTTCTGCACAGATATGCCATTGCCTTCTCCTCTTGCTGACACTTTTGATGTTGCTCCCTTTCATCGCCATCATCATCCTGCTCCTACAACAGACTTAACATCTAAGGCTGATACGGGGCATAATTGGAAACTGCAAGGCCCAGATTTTAAGGCTGGGGTCCTTTTTCCTCAAAGAGACTTTTTCAGAGTTGTGACTACAAGCCAGCTATGCAGATGGTGCCATTACTTACAGCTACTTAGCTAATTCTAGACTGCCATTGAAAGTGCCTCTGTGTGGCAACTCGATCCATGCAGAAGGCTTGTTCACATTGCACTTCATCCCCTCACTCCAAAGAAACTCTGTGCATACAACACGTTGCTGTATATGTGGAAGTGTGTTTTTCCAGCTGTGGAATATGGATATGGATATATGGATATGTGGAATATGGATGTGGATATGGATTTGGGCTGGGAACTAGCTAGCACAGGTAACATGTATCAATTGGGTTTCAGGTCTCACCATGGGACTGAAACTGCCTTGGTCGCACTGGTTGATGATCTCCGGCGGGCTAGGGACAAAGGTGAGAGCTGTTTCCTAGTTCTGCTGGATCTCTCAGCGGCGTTTGATACCATCGACCAAAACATCCTTCTGGACCGTCTTGAGGGGCTGGGAGCTGGGGGCACTGTCATACAGTGGTTCCGCTCCTTCCTCCTGGGCTGTGTTCAGAAAGTGGGGGGGGGGATGAGTGTTCAGACCCCTGGGCCCTCACTTGTGGGGTGCCTCAGGGTTCCGTCCTCTCCCCCATGCTTTTTAACATCTACATGAGGCCGCTGGGAGAGATCATCAGGGGGGTTGGACTGGGTGTCCATCAATATGCAGATGATACCCAGCTCTAACTCTCTTTCAAATCAGAACCAGTGAGGTTGAATCCTTACAGGACAGAAGTACTATTCTTGGGGACAGGGGGCGGGCTGGTGTGGAGGATTCCCTGGTATTGAATGGTGTAACTGTGCCCCTGAAGGACCAGGTCCGCAGCCTGGGGGTCATTTTGGACTCACAGCTGTCCATGGAGGCGCAGGTCAATCCTGTATCCAGGACAACTGTCTACCAGCTCCAACTGGTACGCAGGCTGAGACCCTACCTGCCCACAGACTGTCTCGCCAGAGTGGTGCATGCTCTAGTTATCTCCCGCTTGGACTACTGCAATGTGCTCTACGTGGGGCTACCTTTGAAGGTGACCTGGAAACTACAACTAATCCAGAATGCGGCAGCTAGACTGGTGACTGGGGGCGGCCGCTGAGACCATATAACACCGTCTTGAAAGACCTACATTGGCTCCCAGTACGTTTCCGAGCACAATTCAAAGTGTTGGTGTTGACCTTTAAAGCCCTAAACGGCCTCGGCCAGGTATACTTGAAGGAGCGTCTCCACCCCCATCATTCTGCCCGGATGCTGAGGTTCAGCGCTGAGGGCCTTCTGGCGGTTCCCTCACTGCGAGAAGCCAAGTTACAGGGAACCAGGCAGAGGGCCTTCTTGGTAGTGGCACGCGCCCTGTGGAACGCCCTCCCATCAGATGTCAAAGAGATAAACTACTACCTGACATTTAGAAAACATCTGAAGGCAGCCCTGTTCAGGGAAGATTTTAACGTGTGACATTTTGCTGTATTTTTAATCTTTGTTGGAAGCCACCCAGAATGGCTGGGGAAACCCAGCCAGATGGGCGGGGTACAAATAATAAATTGTTGTTGTTGTACACCTTCTTGTGTGTGAACATCTGTATCAGAGACTTGCTTAGTTCAATCTGCTATTTAAAGTGCAATACTCTGCATGTTTAGTCAGAAGTCAGTTCCACTGTGTTCAATAGGCCTTATTTGCGGATAAGAGTGTTTCAGATTGGAGCTTTAATCATCTCTGCGTCAGAGAGTTTTCTATTCACTGAATCTACTGTTTGTGATGCTAAGGATATAGTCTACATTTTGTTGAAGTTTATGGAAAAAACTCACATTGATTTTTTATTTTAATAAATGTTGAAGTCTGCAAAGTGACTGCAACTGCTAAATATATAATATATGGATGTTCCTACATAGCTTGAGATCAAACCAGATATTTCCCATCTGCTGGCCACAGTTGTCTGGCCAGTGGGGGGGCACTGGAAAATTGATCATTCAGAAGCTGTAACCCAGTGAGTAACTGATTCATCCACCCCCCCCCCCATTTTGTACACTGAACAACATGCACCTTCCATGCTGAACTAGTAAACCAGGTTTTGAATTCCACCTGTGTTTTGTTGAGGGCACACACATACTGTAGAACTTCTTTATACATATAGCCCAGTAACAAATTCTGCCATATGGTGCTTTGCTGCTGCAGTAAATCAGTTTTAGTGTGAGCACCATCTCTGCTCTGGTCATCTCTTTTCCCATTCTGACTTCACTTTCATATCTGTTGGATCTCACAGTCCAGAGTCCATGAAATGCTAAGGTGTATTTAGCATCTATTTGACCGCAGAAACAACCTGGTTGATAAGTCACATGGTGCAGCCTTTGCTGGACTGTACCATTTTTGGAACAGAGGTGGGAGAATGACATGTTTCAGAGATCTGCCATATTAAGACCATTCCATGTATAAACAACAGTAGTACTATGTCAAGAAAATAGTTAAGTTGAATTTCTTTCATTTGACATTTGACATTTCCTGCCCCTGTGATCCGGCCTGAGTTGCACCAGGTGATTGCCGAGATGGTTTTGTCCTTGTGACCACTGCATTATCCATGTCAACATTTAGCCATTTTACTTTCCATACATGTGTAAAAGCCACAGAATCTAACAAACTCAATTTTTCAAATCTTACAATTTTTGAGTGTCTCCCTACTGCCCCCTGGTGCCCTAATAGGATGATCTCCCCATTTCTATGTGTTTTCTCTTTGTGATGTCATTGCTCAGGGCACATGGGGCAATTTCCAAGGAAGTTATGTCCAGTTTGTTTGATTCTGAACTGTTTTTCGATAGGAAAGAAAGATAGGAAGCTGCCTACTGATTCATCTAGCTCAGTATTGTCTATACTGACTGGTAGTGGCTTTCCATTATTTGAAACAGGATTTTCTGAGCTCTACCTGGAAAGGAACAAGGGGTGGAGAAGTCTTAGTAGGAAGGAAATTAAGAAAACACTTCACACAAGTTGGGACTGTGTGAGTCAAAATTTTCCAAGAATTACTAAGGAGTTGTCAGTGTTAGCAAAGACACTTAAATAACCCAGAGTCCAGAGGGGAAAGTCCTGACAGCACTTTACTAAGCAAACTGAACAAAATATATGCATAATTAGAGGACAAATGAACAGAGGTTTTGTTTTCCTTACTTCAGGCTTTGCACATAGCAAGAATATATTCCCCTAAACAAACATAGCCAGAGTATGTACCAGCTCAGCGAAAATCATGCTATTGTGTCTGGTTGCTAAGCAACACCTCCACCTATCCCACTCTTAGCTAATTGACTTTAACACTAACAGTCTTAACCCTTACATTGCAAACTGAATGATCGCTGCTGTTGCAGTTCATTGGATACAACCAAGCAGTGGCGGAGCTTCATGCTCCAGCACCAGGGGGTGAAGAACAGGCAGGGGTGGGGCTGGCTTGCATCCCGGGGCGGGGTGCACTGCCCACAGGGGCGTGGCGTGTGTCCTAGGGGCCACAGGATGGGGAAAGTAATTGCTCAGATGAACAAACAGCATGAAAATGTGGTGTTTATATTAGGAAAAGTGCTTCTTAAAGCATGTAGTTTCTCTGTGGTTGTTACTGCTGAAGAGCAACAACAAGGCACCAATGTAGATGTGCCTTGGAGCTTTGGCATGTTGACACGAGAGCTTGAAGACCTGTCATTTACAGTTTATGTGCTTGCTGCAGAAAACACTGATGGAACACTTGTGTATCTGCAGCAATACAAATACCAAGTGAGGAGGCATGGCTACTTCCTTTCCCTCTCTTCCTTGGTTTTAATAGGAGGAGCAGCTTATCTTGTCATGCCACCTGAGGCAAAATGGGAAATTGCAATGCTGCCCTGCTCTGCCAAAGCCTTCTCTATCCATGTTGCGCAGCAATGACTATGAAGCAGTGGCAGTACGTTTCAGTAAGATCTTGCTTAAATTCCACAAGATCTCATGCACTCCATGAGATCTGACGAGATTTTGGTGAGATGTCACCGGAAGCCATCACCACAGCTAGCAGAGGCGGTCTGGAGCCCAAGAGGCCTCAGCCTGCCTCATGGATGGCTGGCCCTGATTGCTGGGATTAGAAAAACATGCATCTCTGTTGCTGTCCTATCTGTTCTATAGCATTTGGCATCATGTTTCTAGGAAGAAGGGAGCCCCAGAGAAGCCCAAGCTTTGAAATTCCTTGCTTTTGTCAGGCTCATTATAACAGCCTGGATGTTATTAAAATGCTGCTCTTCATCTACTAATAATCCTTTTGCTCCTCTATCTCTGCCACATGAACTTTAGAACACTGTGAAACATTTCTGTAGTTTAACTTGTCTCTCCCCCCCAAGTTCATTGATCAAACATTTGTACATTTTAATGTTATAAATAATTGAAGAGCCTTCATAGGTTTTTTTCTTCCAGTGTTAAAATTAAGTTTTCTGTTCTGCCTTTTCAAAGTAGAACAAGGGAGAAGCATAATTGAATCCATAAAAGGCTGCTGAATGCGAGGAACTCCGTCTTCCCCTTGTATGCGAGACTCCTTCATTTTCACTTTGATTGCTGAGAAAAGGGAAGTGTGACTTGGGAGGCTTTAACAAAAAACCTTCCACCAGGTTGCTCATAAGGATGGAGGAGGAAGACCAGTGGGCTTGCGTTTAAAGGGGAGCCGCCCTAATTGGCACTTTCTGAAACAATATGAGAAGCGAACCACAGCCATCCTTCAGAATTTACACTTTCCTAAATTTTGTGATGCAGTTCTCCAGCCAACTCATGTGGACAAAAATGCATATGCTGGTGTGTGTTAAAATGCATATATTAGTGAAAATAACAAAACAAAAAAGTTCAGTATTTCAGGGGAAGTTGCTTCGCAAAAAGGCGAATATTGGGCCTACAAATGTGTACATTAAGAGAAGTTCACACTGGAATGAGGTTGAATTTTCATGTTGCAAACCGATGTGGAAACGTGAAGACTGGGGAAAATGAGAAAAGCATCACTTGTGAAAAGACCCTATATCTCCAGTCCTTACAATGTAGAGGAATGCTTCACACTAAGTGTACATTAGAATCGGGGTATAAAATGACAATACTGGTAACATCAAACATGAACTCTAGATGTGAGATGAAATCCTGAGCCTCTTCCCCCTAACAGAATCTGGATTCCAGAGCTGCCTCCTACGCCTTCCCTTAATCGTTTCCAGTTTTATCCTGCGGCTGGATGCTGCCACTGAACTGAATCAGCATTATAGATAGTGATGAGCAAAGCTTATGCTTCCAGCTTCTAGATGCATCTTTCAACCAGATGCATATCCAGCGCTTATCAAAACCTCTTGTTCAAACCTCCTTGGTTGCTGGGAATTTCATGAGAACAAGCTCCCAGGAGACACTCCTTCCTGGCTCAGGCTGAGCAGAAAATATTGTGAGAACAGCAAATCAAATATTCTGAATCCGTTAGCATCAGCCTTCCAATTGTCTGCCGTCTGCTTCTCTGGGAAAGAGCGAGAGAGAGGACTGCAGCATCACAGTCACTTGTTGCTGTTCCCTGTATAGTATGTGTATATATAAATATATATATTTATCCACAATAAAAAGCACTCAGCTAAGGTTGCATGAAAATGAGGATGAATACTATGAATCTTCATGATAAGTGTTCTAAACCATGAAGACTAGTTGTTTCTCCTTCCCCTAACTGCAGTTTCACTCGCTATGAATTTTATGAAAATTGTGTTAAGGGAAATGCAGATTTACTGAAAGCACTAAAAACCTGTGTTGTTGGAGCTGGCTACCCTGAGTCATCCATTCCAATAGCGAATCCATTCGACTCAAAATTGCTACCATATTGCGAGTAGCTGGAGGAGATGCACACAAAAATTGCCCAGCAGTCTTATCCTGTAAAGATATTGCTCCAAAGCTTAACCTGATGGTCTTTCAGAAGAGCTGATGGAGATGCTATGCAGTCTCATCTCCTTCTCCACCTGCTCTTTTATATAACCCAATGGGTGTGGAGCTTCTCTAATATTTAGATCATATATGTTGCTCACACAGAAACTTCATTAGACTATCAAATCTCCAGAAACCATAAACTGGCTTGAGAGACTATGGAAGGAGTTCAGCATAGTATTATGGCAATCATTCTATATCAGGGAAAGCATTCCAGGTTGCCAGAGGGAATGCTCACCCCTATTCTGCCCTTGGGTGCTGTTCTGGGGCTTCTGCTGACATCCCCAGAACCAGTGGAGAAAGGAGAGATGGAGAAAGCCCTGTTGCAAGTTTTTTTTAATATTAGCTACATTGGGGGTGGAGGGGAGAGAGACATGAAAGATGGTGTGTAGTTATACAACTGGGGTGAGATGGGGATCTCCAAAAAGAAGATTATAACCTAAGGCCAGGTGATTTCACCTTAAGAACTGCATAGGACATAAAGCCTTGGAATGAGTGTGTGTGTGTGTGTGTGTGTGTGTGTGTGTGTGATGTGTATGTTTCTCAGGTCATGTTATTTCTTTTAAATATTAATCAGGAAAATCGGAAAGCTTTATTGTAAAGATGACAAATGCTACTGTGACTCAAGGAAAGGTTGCGTACAGGATGTGCAAGCTCGTACTTATTGATTCAACATGGTGACGGTGAGCTGCACTTTTAATGAGGGAAATAAAGCATCCTCTTAATTGGCTATAAAAGAATGTACAACACAGGGTTACAGAGACATTAGGCTCTGTAGTTATCTATTTTTTAACAATGCCACATCTGAATGAATATTATATTCATTTGTTATGAAACTGAAACATTGGTTCATGCTATTGGTAAAAACAATAGCACCTTACTGGCTTTGAAATAAAAGATGAGTGAATACTGCAAAAGTGGCGGGCCCCTTCCTATAGTTTGGGGTGTGTCTTGAAAATCCTTTAGAGTTAATATCTCAGTTATAGCCATAGTGTTGATGCTAACAGAGAGAAACGTGGATTGCATGTGACTCCACCGAAGAAACTTTTGACATTGCATACTTTCTCAGAGGGCAGTTCTCCAGTTCCTCCCTATCCTTAGAATCAAAATATCCCCAGGTTGAAACTTTGAAATCCCAATAACAGTAAACTGGCTTCAAAGTAACAGAAGAAAACAGAAGTATTCAAGTCCCACTAGTTGAGAGAAATGAAGCAGAGAATTCAACCACAGCAAAAGAAGCGATGAAATTAGACACTTAAACATTCTTCACATTTTACGAAGAGTAATTAACAACAGAAATAAGGAAACAATCTTAAAATATATGATGTTCAGAGTATCACTTAAAACTTTACAGTACTACACAAAATGTGAAATAAGCTTTTATGTTTTAGGAGCAATTCAGAAACCACTTCCAGTAAAAACACAGCCTGGCAAAGGATTTCATCATTTTTCTTCATTAGAGCACTGTTATATTACAGAAACATGTAAAATGAAGACATGAGAATACATTTCATGCAATGATTGATCTTTATGTACAACACAGAGTATTTTAAGTTTTCCCCCCAGAGTGGAAGTCCTACTTAAAGACCCATCCAGAAGATTTCCTTAGAAATTATTCAAGATATGACACCAAATTACTGAAGAGATTAAATCAGTTATTTGACCAGCATGCTTGTCAACCTGTAGGCAGCTTCGGCTGTTGTTGTCAGGCATTCTAGATTGGTCAAGACAGCCCGCATCCCAAGAGCATAACCTCAGTGCAGAAAAAAATAATCACAAAGGACCCTCCAGAATGTGAAAGGCAGGAGAAATTCCAAAACGCATCAGCCAGGGCTGTGTTGTTTTGAAAATCTGTAAAACAAAATCTGTCAAGTGATCTGTCTGTAATGATTAATTTTATATGGTGCAACCTACTACATTTTATAGCATACCAGGCTCTGTGGAATAAATATCACTATTACTCTTTTCTTGTAAAGAAGGAGGAAGAGATTTTTGCTTTTCTGAGGGGCACAGATTCATTGGGTGAGTCGGTGAAAGGTGTGTTGAAATTTGGTCGGCTGTCCTTTGAAACGCCAAACTGGGGCACACTAATTATGTCTTGAGTTTTACAATGCAAGCCCATGGTTCAAAAGTAGCCATACTACACAGTGGCGTAGCGTGGGTTGCCAGCACCCGGGGCAAGGCAAGTAATTTGCGCCCCCCTAACCCGTGGATTTTAGTAGGGGCAGAGAGCTGCGAGTGCGAGCGCACCCCCCCAGATGTTGCGCCCGGTGCGGCCGGCCCCCCTGCAACCCCACGCTACGCCACTGATACTACATGTGATAACAATTTCTTCAAGTTGGCACCACCCACATTTAGAATGATTTATCTCCTTATTTTATATGTAAATTGACATACATCTTTGCCCAATATCTTGGGTAATATATCCTCTCTCAAAATATTCTGCCACACAGGTATGGAAATAGTGTTATGCGCTGCTTGAAGAAATGGCAGAATGCGTATGAAACAAATAAATATGAACAGTAATGTGTCAAAAATGCTAAGTTTGTGATTTACCTTGTTATCACCTGAGAGAACACCTGGTCCCCTGCAGATCAGCCTGTATATTTAGGGTGGCCAGCCAGAGAGGCTCTTTTGATGGTCCTGTCTTCATTGAAGTTTGGTGATAATGTAAAGGAGAGCCTTCTTGGTGGTGACACCACTGCTTGTGAACACCCTCCCCTCTCAGTTATGACTGGCACTGTTGAGATTTCAGTAATGGTTAAAGCTTGGGTTCTGCACTCAGGCCTTTGCTGAACTTTAGTGATTATTCCGGTTGCAATTTATCTGCCTCTATTTTTATGCTGCTGGTTTATGCTGATAAATTGTATTTTAAATTGTGACCCACTCTTAAGTTTCTTGTCTTGAAGAGCAGGGTTGAAATGCTTTTTAAAAAGACATGTAATTTATCCAAATCTGTCTTTTGAGATAAAAAGCATTTGATGTGTGAACATTTATTTATTTATTTTACTCTAGTACATCATTAAATAAACATTTATACAAACTCTTGCTTCACCCTAAACTTTTCCCCAAGTAAATCCTGTTTTGAATAGGAAATTTTCATTCGAGAGGTATAATAAATGTTCGTTCCTTTAATATGAACATTACTGTAATCTAATGTGAATAAAAGCCACTTGAGATATGAGAAGGCAACAGCTCCTTTAGGGCTAGTGTCACAGCACAAGCAACAAAAGGGAAACCCTTGTTAATCCATTGGAAATATCATGTTAATAAATGAAAATGAGATAATGACTTTTGTGGCTAGCTGAATCTTGTCTAAAGTCTCTTATGAGCTTCATGTGTCTCAATTAGGGACTATGTCACACGTGCGGCTGCAGGCTGAGTGCAGTAAAGAAAGTTCGGCTGCAGGCGAAGCATAGTAAAACAAACAGACAAACAAATCTGAAATAAACAAGTTAAGGCTTTGCTGCTTTTGCTCCTCTACCATTTTGCACCTCCTGTTAGAAGTATCGTGGTAAACTTGTGGTAGGCAACTCTCTCAGTCAATTTACATTAGTATGCATTTTGTTTTCTTTCTAGATAAGTAGCATTAGGAATAGACATAATGCCTTGGGAATGGGATGCAGTGAAAACTTCCGTAGGCATATGGGGCCACAGTGACATCTTTCACTGATAGCTCCTTTCCTCTGCTAGTGGAACAGTAATGAGGATCTAAGCCATAACCTTAGCCTTTATGGGTGGAGCTGCAGAGATCTGAAAATGACCCACCAAGCATGTTTTGCAATGAGTAGGGAGCCTCATACCTTTCACATGTTGCTGAGCTCCAGTTGCCATCAGCCCCAGCCAGCATGACCAATGGCCAGTGATGATGGGAGTTTTAGTCCAGCAACATTTGGAGGGCAAACATTATCCCTCCCTGCTGTAGAAACTAACAGAATGGCAGACATCGCACCCCATAACCCTCTCGGTGTTCAACTACTTAATCCATCCTGTGGTACGTGAAAGCTTATGCCATAATAAATCTGTTAGCCACAAGTCTCTTCGTTGGTTTTGTGACAACAGAGTAACTGGGCTACCCTTTTGGAAATTAAACTAGATTACTACATTTTATTGTAGGGTACATACAAAAACTACCCTGAGAAAATATACAAACATTTGAAATCACTAGTGAATCAGTATACCATCTGCATAAATATCAATTAACATTTAGCATATGAAATAAGTCCTGAAGGAAAGAGAGAGAGAGCGCGCTAGAGAGAGAGCAGCGTTATCAACAAAGGCCTGGCCAGAAATCATCACAGGCTACTTGAATCTCTGCAAATACTTTGTCTAAATATAACCTCTTCGAAATATAATGAGGTTAATTTTCCCATTATTTCTGGCATTATTTTTTTAAATGTAGCTCTTTAAGAGTCCACTCATTATACATTCATTTGGTATTCATGGGAAGAGTGGTGATCATAATGAATTCATTTGGTATTCATATGAATGTCACATACACTTCCATAGAGATACTATTGTAATTCTGCTTTAGTGAAGCTATTTTCTCCCTTTTTCATTCACTATTTTTTTCATCCTATTGCTTTCTATGGAAGGGAGGGACATCCTTGAGGCAAAGCAACAAAACATGAAAAAAAAAAGATATTTGATCCCTTCTATGGATTATTTATTTGACTATAGAGGTTTACATTATGCTTACTTTTTAATCCACAAATTGTTTACTCCTGAGTGGTCACCCTTTAAATGAGTCAGATTGCTGTATGTAAGGATAGCTGAGAAATTAGATTCAGTTTGCATTTAAATATGAACCTACCTAATTTGCATGTGCCAAAACAAGATGTGAACCAGAATACAGCCATCCTTTGTCATTTGCGCTTCTCTAAATTTGTCCAGTGACATAGTCCCATTTGCCCCCTTATCCAGTAGTGGGGGGGGGGGTTACCTTCTCTCCAACATACACTGAATAAAACCCCAGTAATGGGATGTCTGTTCTGTGATATAGTGGTCTGAACCAAACATGTTAAACTACATGTATCCTGATAAGTATTCTTCAAGATGGGCTAAAACAATTCAATAATTTTTCCAGTACTTGTTTTATATTTCTGTTTTAACAGTGCAAATGAGCGCAAGTTGGAAATGGTTTTATGTTTACTGTCAGATCAATGACTGTTTCCTGTTCTTTGTTGTACAAAATGTCAGCTTAACATATATGCTCTCTTTACTTCTTACATACTCAGGAAGTAATGAGCCATTTGTTCCATTCAGTTCTTCTGTCTTGTCTGGAACAACATGTGAGATTTCATTTCTCCATTTAATGACTAACACGGTGGCCTACGCAAACATCAATAGCTTTTCCAGAGCACTTATTTTTATCTGTATAGCTAGCTAGATAACTCCTTTTCCAGGTACAAACTGCAGAGGCAGATTTTGCTGGGACCCTAAATATGCACCCTCAGAAGTTCCATTGATTTCAATGGAATTTGCTCTTATTTGGGGGGGGGTTGGGGGGGATTCTATACCGCCAACCTTAAGGGAGTGGTGAACAGCATTCAACAACAATAAAATGTAATTTATATGACAAGTACAAAATCCATCACAAATGAGTAGATCAGCTTAATACATCAACATAGCTGGATCATGCCACAGTGAAAGACTGGATAAAGAGATGAGTCATTTCTAAATGCCACCACTATAGCTGTTGATTAGGAGTGTATTCAAAAGGACACGTACTACCACAGTAACACCCTTGGCCTTACTGGACATATGAAGAAGATTGAGGGCATATGATGCTACTAAGAGTGCCTCTCCTTAGGACTGAAGTAACCAGGCAGAAACACATAAGGTGAAATGTTTCCAGCAGGGGTGCCAACTTGAATGAAATATTGGAGGGGGGGAGAGTTTAGCCCCACCCCACATAATCAATCATATGATGTGGTGCACGCACACCATTTGAATGGCAATGCCCATCAATTTGGGGTCCCCGGTCCCCTCAAATATTGTATTGTGGGGGCAATGACTCCTTAGCCCCTAGGAATTGGCTCCTATGGTTCCCGGAGCTATCCCATTCCCACGTTGTCCAGGGCTTTACATTCCAATAGCAAGGCCATAAACCTGGCTCATCAGTATCCTGGCAACCTGCGTGGCTTTTTTTTCACCACAGGTCTTATGCGCAGGGTTGGCCCAGGACATTTTGGAACCTGAGGCATAACCACAAAATGGCGCCCTCCCTGCCAGGGAAAAAGGGGTGGGTGAAGGCCAACATCAGGAACAAGGGGAGAGTGAAGATCAACATTGGCAACAAGGGGGGGGGACAAAGATCTGAATTGGGAACAATGGGGAAATCAAATCAACCTCACCTGATGATTGAAGTAGGAATCAAAGGTAAGTCAAAGGCAGCGGGAGGAGTTCACTCTGAACAGGCTGGGCAGGTGCAGAGGCCACGAGACCGCAGAGGGCAGCCCCCACCATTTCTTCCCTGGGAGTGGGAGGAGACCAGCAGAGCTTCCTGTTTGCTGAGAGGCTGGTATAGAGGCAACAAGGTGGGGGTTGCCAAGGAGGCTGCAGATCTGAACTCCAAGAAGCACACCACAAGTGTTGTTATCGCTGCAGCAGCAGTTGGCAATGCATTCCTGGAGGCCAGGAATGAGGTGAGCCAACCCTGCTTATGTACTGTTGATAGGACACCCCCTTCTCCAGGACACCCTCCAGACTTCCTGCAGCATTCTGCACTAGCTGTAGCTTTGAGACCAACCTTAAAGGAAGCCATACATACTGCCATGGCAGCAATCCAGTCTCAAGGTTACCAACACTTGGAGTATCATAGCTAAGCTATCCTGATCCAGGAATGTCCATAACTGTCACACCAGGTGAAATTAGCAGAATGCGCTGTTAGCCATTAAAGCCATTTGGACCTCCTCCATTGTGGGGAAAAAAAGGCATCCTGCAGCAGCCGACAAGTTATGTACCTGCTTCCTCAGTGGGAATGCAACCCAGCCCAGAACAAGCAAAAAAAACTATTTCCTGGACATGGGGGAACTGCTCACCCACACAGACTTTGATTTACAATGAGGTTTTATGCATATTTATGTAGGATTGCCTTTTTTGGTTTTAAAGAAGCAGCTAAAGTACACTGGGTATTGTACACAGATAGATAAAAATAGTCAGATCCCTGCACGTTGTTTATTACTTTTTCTCCAACAGTTTCCTATTATAATTGGATCTTGCCTCTCATACTAAAATAATTCCTTCTCTTTCGAGGTAAGCATCTTCAAATGTAATAGTGTTTAAGTGTCCAGTACATTATCCATGCCTGTAGACTACATTATCTTCTTTAAAACACACACACACACAGAATTCCACCCTATTTGTCAGACAGGACTTACCCTTTATGAAACGATTCTAGCTGGTTTATTTCTCCAGATGTTTTGTGATCTCATCCTTTATTAATGCTTCTAGAATCTCGCCTACCACTGAGGTCAGACATACTGGTCTATTAATTCCTAGTTCTTTTTCCAATCCCTTTTCTTTCAGGCCAGGGCTGTATTTTCTCCTCTTCAGTCCCTTGATGTCTTCCCTTTCTCAGAGGAGTTACGATAAAATCTCCATTATTGAACCAGTAATCTTTTCAGTGATCTTGTTAAAGATTCCCCAGTACATACCCTCTTCCATCATGAAATTTTTAACCTCCAGTGAATTTAACTTACACAAGACTTATTCTGATATGGAACTATCATGTCCTAGAAACTTTACTTCATTCAGCTTCATGAACACAGAGGAGAAAAATAAGCTAGGCTATGGGGATTTTGATTTTTGCCATCAAAATTAATGGGATTTTGCCATTATGGGGTTTGACATGTCCAACATAAATGCTTCCCTCTTGCTGATGTCTACTGTGTCCAATCTGTGTGCATCCACCTGCCTGAGAGAAGGTCAGTCTTTCCAGTTTTTACATCATATTTTGAGTGGGAAGTTAGATCCATTCACCTGCACCCCTTCAAGCAGGTAATTGGTGGTGTCAAAGCTGATTGCACAAACCATGTGTTAGGGGATGGGCAGGCAAACTTGACCCATGCAGATTCTGGGAGGTGTTGACTGTTTGATTAAAAATAATAATAAACCCCATACATTCAGCACCTTTTTTGTGATGACCACCATTCTTACTGAGGGCAATCATATAAAATACACAGATAGCAGCTTAATATGAAAGAAGTAAAGAGATACAGGAAAGCTACATATCAATATATTTTGTAAAGGCTTCTATTTTAATTGGGATATGAGTACCTCCTGCAAGAGATCGAAGGATCCGTCAATTTCGGTCCTCTTAGCTTCTCAGTTTCTCTTCTTAAGTTACATTCTTCAAATTTCTGCAGCAATTTAAAAAAAAACACACCATGAAAATTCATCAACAGAGTTTTGACCAGTCAACCCACTTTTTGCAAGCAGCTTTTCATAACACAATTCATTTTGTATGTCTCCCCCCCCCTTTTCGCAAACATGCATTTTTGTAAATATTGATCGGTCAGAGAACATCACAAAATTACAGTAAGTGTGAATTTCAAAGAATATCTGTATTTCAGGGTTTTTTGAAAGCATGAATTTGATAGATCATCCTTTAAATGTGACCTGAACCAAATTTCTCACCTATCCCTCCCTCCTCTACACACACACCCCACTACGTCTCATGTGTGTGAAGTAAGCTGAGGTAAGAATCTCTAAATGTCTTAGGTTAGTGCTTCATGCATTACCACACTTACGATGCTCATGGAATTAGGGAGACCTTCTGGTCAATGGAGTCCATGCTATAAGCAGAGGAGGGTATTCCTTCCTTGTTGGGGTGAGGATCTCATCCCAGCCTCTCACCCAAATCAGAGGGCATCAAAACACAATGGGACAGTGTCATTGAATTTCTTGAGTCTGTTAAGCATGGAGAGATCTGCTAGGAGAGATATGTTGCAATTCCATAGCATTTTAGCCTGAATCTAATTAGAAATTACAAGAATATCGGACTTGCCACCAGTTATTTCAACCTGTCGGAAAACAAATCTTTAAAAGTCATTATTTGAACAGCAATCTGAGTTGTTTGTTACAAGAGGGTCTCCAATGACACCACCAACTCACAATTAAAAGCCTTCAGGATAGTAATATTAACAATGTAAATAATGGACAATTCTTCAAAGGGCAAAAGAAACTTGTCCTTAATTTTTCAAAGGATATGCTTTAGTTAACTAAGGCTAATTAGCCATGATCCTCGCATGAATAGCAAAAAATAATACATTTGCTTTGGTAATTTTCTTAAATAGCTGATAAATGAACAAAACTATTTTCCAGATTACACTTAGAGGGATAATAATATGTTAGCAAACGTGTACAGATTTTTGAACTTTTTTTGTTGAAATGATAAAAGTAGCTACGTATTTGTCTCACTCCTATGTAATGAAAATTCTGTTGGGACAAAACACGAGTACAGTGTTTTGGATGATCCCTACAACATTCTGCTGGTATGAATATACCTTTTATGTATATGTCTTCCAATCAATCAATACATACATATATTGCACATAATATTATTTATGTTGGATGGGGCCTAGTTTAAGGTATATTTTACACAGGGTTTGCTGCTTATAACATGTTCATTTACAAAATAATAGCCAGTTAGGATAAAGTAGCCATTACTTACTGTAAGTTTTCACATTTGTTAGAGGGACACAGCAAATTGCAATATGGACTTCTGAAAATTTCTAATAGCAGTGGCACCCGAAATCCATGGTGGGAAATTAAATACTAAATGCTGCTTCTCATCTGTCACACACACATTTCCCTCCTCATATATGTCCACACTGTATGAATGTTTTTCCTGTCGGTAGGAAGAATAAGCCTTCTCTAACTCGTTAAAAGTTCACTTTCTCACTTTATTAATTGCATACATACTTCATCGGAGAGAAGGGAGAGAAATGATCTCATGCTTTTTTAGTAGCTTGGCTAAGACATTACGGGGTTTATAGCCTCACTAAGCCAGGGGGTTCCTGCAGCTCTGGTTACAAGGTTCATACACCATCAAATCCACTTCATGTTTTATATGCTTTGCAGACTGTCTCTCCTTCCTGGATGATTGTTGCTGTAATTACACAAATGATCTGCTCTACTGTCACATCCAGTCAAAGGTGTCATCTAAAATTTAAAAAATCATGTAAAAACTATAGATGTTACATTGCTGCTTTTTTTTTTTTAAGCAGACAGTTAAGACCAGATCTGATTTCACAAATGTTTGTTCCATTTCTAGGGTACCTTTTCTCTTTACCAGGAGCCATCTAAGCCAACAGACAAGCTCTAGAATTTTGTGGGACTGCTGCTCAGGATAAATAGCTTTTGGATGGAAGCCATATGTTGGGATAAGGTTGGAAGGGATGGTCGTGTGGTCAGGTGATACCTTTAAGGTGAAATCAGATACCATAGTAATGCAGACCAGCTTCTATGTCTACGTGTCCTAGAGACAACATGTGGCCTATGAGCCACATCCAATGTACTTAAGCATCACTCCAGCACACTTCCCTTCTCACCCATCCGTTCTCATTAATATGAAGCTCGAAAAATGGGAAACTGCAGAAAAACCACAGACTGGAGGTTGTGACAGAGAAGCTTTTAAAATTGATTGCTGGGGGAAACCCGGCAGGAGCTGAGGAACATCTGGATCAGGAGAAATCATCCCTAAGGGATGAGGGTGAAAATGTTTGTGACTGTCCAAATGAGGGGGGGGGTTAAAACTTGGCAATTAAGTGCAGTGGGACCTGATAGGTGACAGAAACGTTTGGAAAGACACACCATGTATTGGTGTTTATATGCTGATGTTACATGAAGGAATGCTTGTTGCTGTTGTTGTTTAGTCGTTTAGTTGTGTCCGACTCTTCGTGACTCCATGGAGAAGGAATGCTACCCTTGGACTAAAAAAACAACACCTTTCCTTTTCAGTCTATATATCCTCTATTTAATTAACATTAGTGGACAGTGTGGTAGGATGATGGCCTGACCCCCTGACAGCTGAGTTGCTCCTTAATAGAGGTAGAGAGGAGGAGAGATGTAGTGTGGAGGCCAGCATGCTGGGAATGCACTGACTAAGCCAATAGGGCACTCCTTCACTTCCTCACCTCTTCTGCTTTGCTTCCTGGTAAGCGACAGTGACTCAGCAGTCGGGAGGTCAGGTGAGTGTCCTTGTCTGCTCCTGTTAATAACCTTCAGGTTCAGACAAGTTTTATCAAAGCTAGATGAAAACATTTTCCTTGTTCTCTCTTTAATGCACTTTTCAACTCCCCCGCCCACCTTGAAGACCTTCCAAAAGAAGCAGTAAATTCGGCAAAGGAGACAACATTTGGCACTACGCAGAAGTACATTTAAAAACTAATACATTGTTAACTTCCCCTTGCTTCACTCTTGAAGAACTGGTGCAAATAGATTATAATAGGGAATTGTTTTCGGAGACTATCACAATGCAGTGACGTGAAATCTGTTATTTTGTCACAGACACTGGTCTTTCCATAAAGTACAGCGGGAGAATCCTTTCCGAGCTGCAGAGCTTTGTATGTCAATGGCAAGCTTTCAATTTACCGTAGCATGGTTTTGTCAACATTTATCAGAATAAAGATAGTCTGCATTTCTTCGGAGACAGATTTCTACAGTTCAGCTGAATTTTGAAACTGGATGTGTCTGCTGACCCATTACTAGCCTGGGTGTTTTCATACCCAACCAGTTAATTGCCCATAAAGAGTAATAATCTAACATGACGTGAAGAACCAGATGTGACTAGTTACAACTGTATGCATTGTGCTAGGAAATCTGTTGGATTTTTCTTTTCTTTTCTCAGAGAACAGCCAGCATTTCAGCTTTAAATCAATAATATATACCAATTATTTCACAGGGTGTCTTTGACAAAATTGTCAGAGAAATTATATCCAGAAGGGAGGCAAATGTCCTCAGATAGGGCAAAAGACAACATATGAAAGGGGCCCAAGCCAGTTGATGGAGGAGAAGAAGTTGGTAGTGGACAATGGTGGGAGAATGATGAAAGCAAAGGTCTCTTGAAGGGACGTGTTGAGAGATGAACATTTATGTGAAGCAAGACCATAAACAGACTTTGTGGTAAGGATGAGCTATATTAAATGCAAAGGAAGAAGAAGCTAGTGAATAACACTGATGGGAGCCTGAACACCATTCTGGTTCACATGAATGGATTCAAGGTGATCAATTTAAAAATGTGCAAGAGGGGCCATCATGCTTCTGGCAAAGCCATCACACAGTTTGTATGAACCGACACCTGCATCTAAGTGCTATAATTTCTTTAAAGATGGTGGCTTTAAAAAGTGCAGCTGATCTGAATAAAATTGTGCATATAGAGTAGCTACACACAGTTGCCAATTTCAAAACTGTCACATTTACACAAACTTATCAACTTGGCAAGCATGACACAGTGGCCTCAATGACTCCTGCAATGGGGCAAAGTATCATAAACAGGGGTCTGAAAGAAGAAAGTTGCCAGAGTTGTGGGAGATGACAGGCAGGAGATAAGAAGGGAAAGGTGGCAGCTTATCATGAGAAAGGCAAGACAAATGGATATGGAAACATTAAAATGATTTATTTTTAATAGTTCCTCTGTAACAATGACGCATAGAGGAAAGAGCAACAGTATTATGCAAGAGACTGACGAGAAAGCAGGCAAACTCAAGAAATGTGTGAAAATATATGTTGTGCTTTAGGAAACAAAAACGGGCCCATCCCAGGATTTATTTATACTAAATAAGGAGAAAGGAATGTGCGGGTTAAGGAAGCTTTCTGTATGAATGAATTAAGGGGATATTCTTCCTGCTGCCAACTCCACCTGTTGTAGTGTAAAGATGACTGTATTAATATAACAGTTTGGTATAAATTCACCATTTGAAATCATCTGCAAAAATGCTGCCTGTACTCTGTACATAACTGTCAGTGCAGAGAAGAAATGTGCATAGGTGCAAATTTTGGATATTGCTCTCACTTTAAGTGCAGCTGATTTTGTTTTTATGATGCTGCAACCTAAAAATCAATGTCACTGAATGCCAAGCCAGGGGTGAGTGGGGAGAAACTAAAGCCTATTTTTCCTCAAATTATAATATAATAGAAATTAGGCGGTTTTTTATTTAAAAAAATCATTAATTGGGAGAGAATTTAATGCTTCATAATTCAAAATGTGTGTCAGCAGCATTGAAAAAAACTTATGTTCGGGAAACTCTTCTTTCTTTGGCACCTCGCAAATTATTAAACCCAGAAAAGAGCTCCTGTAGCAGAAGCAAGATCTAAAGAATATAGAACACGAGTCATTCATGATGGGAGAGGTCTCAGTAAGAATTTAGTGCTAAATGCAAATTTCAGAAATATAGTTCATAAAGAATTTCATTCTGAGGAGATGAAGGAGATGTTGAAAGAAGAATATATTCACCACATCATGCACCCATAAAGTTAGTTGCCCTAAAATTAAAATTGCCCTATCTCAAAACTTGCAGAGAGATTCCATTGCCTCTCTACCTAAGCACTTTTCAGAGAGGAGTAGGGAAAGTGAAAAGTTTAGGTCTCTGCTGCCTGTAAATTGTTATTTTTTGATATTTTAAATTTTGCTCTCTATCATTTTATCTTATTAAGCTGCCCAGACAGCTTGTCATTGGACAGCCGATATAAATAGTGCTAATAATAAAATAAAATAAAATTGTAATAATAATAATCTTAAACATTGTCTGATCTAGTTGCTGGGTGTAGAATAATGAATGCAGAATTTATGTTATACATCTGATTCCTCAGCCTGAGCCTACAGCTGGGACTCAACTCTTTGTAAAAAAAAGCATCCCACTGGCTGCTGGGAAGCAGGGCTGAATTTAGTCTTCTCTCCACACTCTTCATGCACCTTTTTTATTAGTTGTGTAGAAGATAAAATTTCAGCTAGTGTAGCTTGTACGACAAGCTTCTATGTAACTGCTAAAAGTGCATGAGCCCAGTACTCTTACATTAAATGTGTTCTTTTTACCGTAGCTTTCTGAAAGAGTTTCCTAGAAATTAGTTTTGTGAGTGCTCAAGATTCTTTGTCAAAAATACCAGTACAAAAGAGGCAGCGTGCATAGCTGGACTTTCAAGCCGACATATCCACCTGGACTTGTGAAGGAGATAAATTGCTGAGGCTCAGAAGAGGCAAGCCATGGTTTAGCTTGCAAGAGCATAGCAACAGGAGCAAAGGGGCCACTATCTCCTCGCTGGGAGCTTGCAAGTTTGTCTAAACAATCCTTTGGCTTATTGTTATGTGTGAATCAAGTGGAAAATACATAGAATCTGTGTCCTTAAGTAAGGTACTTGCTGTATTGCAAAGGGTCTATTGATTGACAGAGATTTGTTTTCGAAGGCCTCTGGAAGGCTTGTAGGAATTGCTATCATAAACACCATTTAGGTTTATGTATCAATTGGAAGTGCTCAGTTTCTTGAATTCTAAGGATATCCGCCGAGTGAGAAAAGGCATTTCAATCCTAGACCTTCTTTAGTATTCATCACTTCTAAATGAACTGGATGTGTTGTACAATGGAATTACTAGATTTGTATTAAATTGTAGCTTTGGGACCCATCACTGTGTGATGCTATCTACTTTCAACTGGCTTTGTTTATCACAGAAAAGGGGAATGAATTAGCATAAGATACTACAAAGTAGTAAAGGGATTTTAGCACCCTGTCTGTTTGACCTCCTATTGACCTGGGCTAATTCATATTCTCTTAGGGATGTTTTAACAGGTCATTTTCTATTGTGGGGGGGGAAAAGGGAAAACAGATTATGGAATAGTCAGTAGTCTGCTGCGCAGTAAGTGGTGCTTCTCCTAATACACAACAAAGAGTGACTGGTTTGTTTGTTCCTTCTTCTTCTTTGCTTTGCTTTTTTACTCTTTGGTATTTCACAAGAAAATTAAGTAGACCTTCCCACTTTGAATGCAGTAGGTTTTATTTGCCTTACCTCTGATGTTCATGTGGCCAGTGTTGTTCAAATGTATGATTACTTTACAACAATCTATTATGTTTAACTGAAGTCTAGCAGTCCCCACCCCCCTAAAAAAAATCATGCCCTTACTTAGCATACATTTATCCTGGATAAATCCTGGAAATCAGCCCTGAGTACTCACTGGAAGGACAGATTGTGAAGCTGAGGGTCCAATACTTTGGCCACCTCATAAAAAGAGAAGACTCCCTGGAAAAGACCCTGATGTTGGGAAAGATTGAGGGCACAAGGAGAAGGGGACGACACAGGACGAGATGGTTGTACAGTGTTCTTGAAGCTACCAGCATGAGTTTGACCAAACAGTGGAAGACAGGAGTGCCTGGCGTGCTATGGTCCATGGGGTCACAAAGAGTAGCACACAACTAAACGACTAAACAACAACATCCTGGATAAAATGAGATGCTTATAGTCTTGTATGTATCCATAGGAACTGCAGAAGACCTGCCTGTATTCAAACAGTCTGAGGTGTGATTTCAAAACACCCTAGTAAAATAATACAACACAATACAATACAATACAATACAATGTTTACGTGTGTGCAAGTAATCACATCCTGTAGAACAGGGACGGGGACTCTGTGGTCCTCCCAGATGTAGCTGGATATCAGTTCCAGCTAGCAGGACGATGGGGAGTCTAGCAACATCTAGAGAGCCATCTATTAATGAACCCCGGGTAAAAACTGGATTTTAATTCTTTTGTTACTCGACTAGTGGTCTTTGCTGAGTTATCATCTTGAGTGCTTTTCATCTTCCATGGATTCTCTTGGTTTGTGCTCTGTGGATTGGCTCACTCCTTTGACTTATCTACTTTATGTGGATTTTCAGTTCTCCACAATGAATTTTTCAATCTATTTAACCGTTTCCATTTGCAAAAAAGGATTCACATAATTCTGCCCCTTTTTTAGTGCTAGTATTGCCTTCATGTGTACATATTCCATCCCTTTATTGCTGAGTTCTACCTTCACTTGACCAAGGTCCAACCTCTTTGTGCATAGGATATGCCCCTGGACACCCCCCCTCCAGGGTACCACAGCCTATATTCACACACAGTAGTTTCCCAAGCTCTCCATAATTCAATTCCCCTGTCATGAGTGTGGACACAACAGCAACTCCAAGGCCACTTTATTAATTCATTTGCACCTGAAGAAATTCCTGATAATCAGTTTGCCTCTGGGAAATGTAGCACCAGGGGGCAAGTTAGAGAAAGTATCGAGAAACCTGTAGTATATTGTGTAAGGCAATATATTTAACTGAGTAGTCAGTAGCTACACACATCACCAAGTGCACTAACTCTCCCAGTTGAGAGAGTTTGAATCCCTCTAACATTATATCAAAGCTACATGCTGTATCTGAGAGAGTCTTATATGTACACAAGGACTTGTGTGTACCCAAGTACCTTTTTATTCTGACAGCCACTTCTTTGTGATGGTGTGGGAGGTCACTATTGCAGACCCTCCAAGTGTCCCTGTTTTCCAGGGACGTCCCTGATTTAGAGAGGCCATCCTGGTTTCTGATTTGATCCCAGAACGTCCCACATTTCCTTAGACTGTCCCTATTTTCATTGGAGAAATGTTGGACCCCCGAGCCATTTGAAGGCAATCCTCTATAGGGAAGGGTTTTTTATGTTTAATGTTTTATTACGATTTTATATACATTGGAAGCTGCCTAGAATGGCTGCGGCAACCCAGTAAGATGGGTGGGGTATAAATAGAAAAATTATCATTATGGGATGGGACGTTGCTATTTTCATTGGAGAAATGTCAGAGGGTATGCTGTTGGGAGTAGAGGACTTGGAAGCTCCAGTATCCATATAGAGTTCAGCGCAAGTTATGTTGAGTTTTTGTGAGTTGTATATAATGGTTTTTGCATAGTTTTTGCTTAGAAGGGGAAAGGGCGAAAATGTTGCACTCTTACTAGTTGTTGCAGGAGGTGGCCAAAAACAGTGCCAAATTCTCCGAGTTGTGTATGTGCTTGTGTGTGCTAGGCTTAGCTTATAGAAAGACAGCAGTCTGGAAGAAGAAGGGAGACTGCAACCTGCTTTTTCCTACTATTTGTGATTATAGCAAACATTCATCTGGAAGCCAGATGTCTGCAGTTCAGTACCTTGGGTCCAATCCTCCAGGACCTTTTCTTGCTCAAGCCTCTTTCAATGTAGCTTGTGCAGAGGAAACTCCCAATGGATTGTGCCCTTTGACAATTGCCACTAGCCTATAGATAATTAGACCAAACATGAACTGTTAGGGTCAGATCCTAATGCTGAGCAATTGTAATCTGACCCTGCAGATCACATTGGTATTGCCACTAGTGCAGAAACTACTGCTCATCTCTTTTTAGACAGACTTCAGTGGAAGTGACATGTTAAAGTTTTAGTTTCTTTCCTTTAGATTCTCTAGCTGATTTCCTCAGGTTGGAGTAAAATTTTAACATGCTTAAAATTAATCATAGCCTCAGCTTAGATCTGTAGACGGAAGCAATTGAGGAACTTTAAACATATTCATTTTTTGAAGTGGGGCGAGGGGGAAAAGAAAGGCATTTAAAGAATTTTAGTAACAGCTCTGCTTTGCTGTTTAACTGTGTTGCTATTCTTTTTTATTCACCTTGGAAATTAGACCGCAAAGGGGATTTAGAAATATTATATTTAAATATTTTTGTTTGAACGACTGCAAAATGATGTTGAATTATATGATTAAGAACAACTGCCTTTTAGTTAATTAAGCTTTTTAAACTTTAAAAAGTGTGTCTTTCTGTCCTTAATAATGGAGGATTGAAGAGCTTAACCTCTTTGATATTAGTGTTTGTTTTTCCTTTCTTTTTTATATTGCATTATTGATAGTGTTTTCAGGCTGTGAGGCTACTAGCAATGGCTTCATCACTCACTAATTTAGGCAGAAAGTGAACAGTTAATTCAGTAAATCAATTAAATATTAAAATTTAGCGCCTTGGTTAACCCATATCCCTGGACATGATAATTTAATTATTCACCAAGATTCCATATTATATATACAGCTTGCAAAGCACAGTTTAGCAGTGTGAAAAATAACGCCAGTCCCTGAGAATAAGCCATTTCAATACAGCATACTTGAATATGTTTCTTTTTTAAAAAAATAAAAAAGAGGCAGCCCAATTCATTTCATTAAAAAGCAGGAGGCACAGTCTAATATACTGCATCTTGAATAACTTCTGAAAATCTTTTAAGTCAACCTTGTGTTATAGTCAACAGGGAAGGTTTGACCTTTAACCCCTCAACAACCATCTGTTTCATTATTTATCTGAGGGAATCAGAGAGTTTTTGTTCTTTCACAAAAGTCCCTGACACCAGGATATTTTTAATAGCTGAGATTTTTCATTCTTGTCACTATTCCTTTTGAAAATACAGGTATTTTCATACAACACGTAGCTAATGAGTGAAACTTCAGAATCCAACCTTCCTCTATAATCATAGGAACAGGGATTAAAGAGGTCCCACTAGTGAGGAACATGAAAATTAATTATTGAGCTCCTTGTTTTATCCTCCCCATCTGTCTGATATTCTCTAGCACAGAAGGAGTTAGACAATTAAATTACTCCTCCTTTACCTCATCAGAACGTTCTCTGTACCTTTTTCTCTAACTCCAGAGGCCATACAATTCTGTCCATTTAGAACAAGAAATGGGGGTAGGGGAGTAATTTTCCTAAACGTCAAGAATTCAGCTAAGCCCTTCAAAAAAGAAAAAGAAATAACACACCACCATTAACCTGCACTGTACCAATTTTAAGTTATTTTAATGCTTCCCTTCCCCATGTCCTTTAGGATACCCAATATATCTTTCAGAATCTAGTGTTGTGAGGAATAAATTAATACTCTCATGCTAGGAACAGGGGCTGGGGTGGGAGAAGAATGACAAGCATAATACTATGAGTCACAAAACTAGTCTCTGATGGATTCAATCTGGAGGCTCACGGCACTAATTTTGCTCTATTTAGCAAGAGTAAAAAGGGTCACAGTGGCAGTTGGGCAGTATATGCATTAGCTACGTTTGGCTCAATGTTTGTTTTTGCTTTTTTATGATTCCCAAAGCAAGATGGTACCAAAGGCTATATTATGCCAGCCTATTACAGTCTAAACACTGTGACCTGATTCATGCATGAATGCATGTTTACGGCTTGGATTACTTCAACATCAAGTGATAACTTGCATGTATCTTTTTCCTTTTTCCTCTCTCTGTTGTGAGCAGCAGCACAGACAGAAATTTCCTAACAGCTGATGACTCCTCAAATTCTATACTTTTCAATGCATTCAGTTCACGAATCCAGTTGTCAACAAGTGTTCAGAAATCAAGTGATGAAAAATCAGGCAAATGTACGTGCATAACCAGTGCTTTCTTCTAGGGGGAAAAAGGTGCCAGTTCTGTGTACCCTTCAGTACTCCCATAAAAAAAACAAAACCATGCATAAGTGACCCACTAGCCCTCTGTTCCTTATTCTTTTGGAGTATTATAGGTTCTTTCCACTGACGATGCCAGGAATAGTTACTGGCATATCTCCCCAACACAGAACTATCCTTTTACTTTTAAAATCATACTCAGTCATATAATCATGCAATCAAACAATCACACAATCATACTCAGACTATCTACTCAACAGCTGAAACAAATAGTTACACCAGGTCATATGAGATGAATAAATGGAAATCATAGCATGGGCTTTTATTGTCTCCTTTGATTGGAAGAAATCATATATGCAAGTCATGTGATAGTACTCAGAAGTTGATATTCCACCATTAGGTCTGGGGTCAGCCCTGATGTGACTACCAGAAGCATATGGAAGAAAAAAATATATACAGCAGCATTGACATAAACTGTGGGCATGCAATTGCCTCTGCATTGAGTGAGATATTGGAAGGTGTACTCAATTTATACCATTTGCCCTCCACGAAGGCTGCATAGTTTACCCTGTGCTGCAGAATACATGATGATGATCAAAACAGGTAGATGTTGGAGCTCCAAATCTATCTGTGTTGGTATAGACAGATCATGTGCAAGCTTGAATACATGGAATAACTATTTTGAGTGCAGAGAGCCTTTTCAACACATGCAAAGAGATCATGGATGGAGATATAGTTCATGAATCATGAATAGCTTTTCTGTTGTTCTAAATAGTTTTAAGGGTCTTTTAGTCATAAAAGAAGTAAAACAAAATTCTTTTGTTATGTATTGTCAAAGGAAATAGTTTGTTATCTGTACAACAATATATCTGTCATCCCAAATTGTTGGGAAAGAGATTCCTAGTATATTTCTAGTAAATCCTTTTCTCTGCATGGGAAGTAATAACTTCATAACTCTTACTTGGTCTGTGTGTTTAGTATCACTTTCGGATCATTTGAAACTGTTTTGCTTGAGGTGAAGCCATAGGATAAAAACTGCAGAGGTGGACCCAAACTAAGATAAACACATGTCTTTGCTGAGAGATCACAGTATGAATAAGCTATAATCCTTAAGCTCTTCTCATTCGTTTTAAAGGGCTATAAGCCTACGTTGTTCTTCCTAGGAAACTACGTTGTTCTTCCTAGGAAACTGCAGTCCAGTTTGGAA
>NC_138537.1:57976303-57998803 GCF_964234715.1 Podarcis melisellensis | reverse complement strand
ACCCCCACTTTTTCCTATTTCACACCTGAAGTCATATAGAATGCCAGGAGTAGAGCTGGTAGGCATGACTTGACCAAAAAGGGCTTGTGGGTCAAATGAGAGGTTGGGGGGGGGGACTAATGAAGTCCATGAGCTGGAGGTTCTCCAGCCCTTTAGATACTAAGGAAATCAAATTTGCACAAGTATAAATACTCTGGAAAGGAAACTGAATACCTACGTCTTAACTTGTTTTGCATGGACAAATATCCAAATGTTGATTGCCAGTGTAGCATCAAAATGCTGCAAATGAATGACATATAAAATTTAAAACTTTTCATCCATAAATACTTCATTTTACTAAGTGTTCCACAAGTTTAAAGATTGGATCCATAAACCTTTGGTTCTTCCTTGTTTGCTGTTGAAACTTTGAAAATAGTTGTTCACCATGAATGTCTGTAGTTAATTTTTTGTGATTCAGAAACTGAAACCAAAGATTGATAGGTGTCTTGCCAAGCCTTTCATTGAGTCTTCAACCATAGCCACTTGTGTATTTTTAACACACGCACATGCATACCCCATCACTAATAAAATAATAATAATTGAAAGCAAAATTTGCACAAGGATAAAGTTAGAGAAGTGTTGGGCTACATTTTAACCTGGTACAATTACCTATAAAACATGCTGAGAGATGTTTGAAGGCCCTCTCCCAGTCCCCTCAATTGGAACAGTTGCTTGGCTGATGCCTCATATGGCAAGTTTCAAACTGGAGTGAATTTTTATGGGGAAGTTATATGAAAGTAAGGTTTTTAAATGGAAATAGTTACAGACCCGCTAACAATAATGGGAACCCATGATGCTGCCATAAATCACAGGAGCATGTGAACGTTTTCTATAGCTCTCTATGCACGCCTGGGAAACCTGCCGATTTAGCAAAGAGCCATTCTGCTTCTGTGAAATCACTAGAATCCCAATGAGTTGATGAAGAGGATACAGATGAGAAGAGATGTGCTGCCCTTCTCTTCTCCCAGAATCATTTGTAGAAACAAACTGATGATTCCTTTTAAAGAGGAACAGTAAGCACACCTATAGTTTCAGCATTGCTGTAGTAGCTGGTTTCTAGACGGTAAACTTGTTTTTTTTTTCCAGGTGAGGTGAATATACGGCTTGAGTACAAATGGTTTTACTGAATGCATTTTCATTCATTCATTCATTACATTTCTATCCTACCCAATCTCCAAGGTGCTCAGGGCAACATATATGGTTCCTTGCTATTCCCATTATAATCTCAAAACAACATTCTAGGATAAGATAATATAAGATAAAACTCAGGGCCAAGTTGGAGGTGATGCATCACTTGGTTTTCTAATTGCTAGTTGCCCTGTGGGCATCTCCTTTTTTTATTTGGCTGTAAAGAATTATCTCTTTCTTTCCCACAGCAGTGTCCCCCACTGCCAAAATGCCCACTTGCCCACCCCCACCCCAGTGTTGGCTATTATCAATTTCAAAAACAATATATACACTTCAAGTGATATGTTTAGTGTCACATCCAATTTTGCCTCTGCCTTCTTAGTAGAGAAGATAATTGAATCCAAATTGAAGCCTAACTTTAGAGCGCTTCAAGGCCACTTTAGATATGTAAAGTGGTATGTGAAAATGTATGGGGCTAGCTCTGCCCCTCACTGAGACTCTACATGTTGGTGTGTTTCTAACACCCTTTGTACCTTAACTGAACAGGGTTCCCACCCCTGAGTTGGAAATTCTTTGTGTGATCCCATCCAGAATTCGTTGATTCTGAAATGGCTTGAGCACATTGCTGGGGTTCATGGCATCATTGAAGGGGCAGAGCTAGTACTGCATGTTTCCATAGGCCCTTGAACAGGTTGTACGGTTTGAACCTGAAAGAGCTATTCTGTCTACCACGCTGACAGAAGTCTTTCTCAAGTGTTCCGTAGCTCTTACATCAGAAATGTCAAGCACAGCATATCAGAAAAAAATGAGTCCTCGCATTTTCTATATGGATTCACATCAAAGTATGACCCATTTTACATATACATTTACATATTCTACTCCCTGAATTAAACAGCATCCTTTTTCTTCTCTTTTAGTACTTTGTGTGCAAAGCAAGCAGTCCATACACAAGCTACAATTCTGTTTCATACTGTAAGCTGCCCACAATCTTACCTTTGTATTGCTATATTAGTTCTTTTCTGTCCCCTCCCCAGAAGCCATAAGATAGTTTACATTGGTTCTGTATGGGGTTAAACCAGGGGTAGAGAACCTGGAAGTATCAACCAGACCTAACATACACAGCCATTTTGGAAGACCTGCCACTCTCTTTTCGCTTTGTAAAGTGTGAGTTCTCCTTCTGGCACAGAATGTGGCCCTCTGGCTGAAAAGGGCTAGTCATCCCTAGTTTAATATTAGGCAAAAGTTTAATATCAGGCAAACAATAGAAATAAAAGCTTGGAAAGAAAATAAATTCTGTTTGCTGCTAGAAAATTGGGACAAAAATGCTGGCTTTCTCCTTTGTTCAGATTTGGCAGGAGTGTATATATATTTTATTGGTTTTGCCAGTAGTCCAACTTTTCACATACTCCCCAACCCAAAACATCTGCAATACAAAAACAACACATTCCAGAAGGCATTGCAAAGTAAACTGCATGCAAGTTTCAGCTTATGACTTACAACCCCGCCTTCAATGGGGAAATATGTCACAAAGATTATTTTCTTGTTACCACCACATATTATTTGACAAAGTGGATAAAGAACAGTTTTTCTCCCATTTCTCAACACTAGAATTCATGCACATCCAATGGAACTGAATGTTGCAGGATTCAGGACAGATAAAAGAAGGTACTACTTGGTTTAATGGTAGTGATGACTACCAACTTGGATGGGCTTAAAAGAGGATTAGACAAAGTACTACTAGCCATGATGGCAACGCTTTGCCTTCGTGGCTAGAGGCTAAATGCTCCTGAATTCAAGTTGCTGGGAGCTGCAGGAGGAGAGACTGCACCTGTGCTTGGTTAAAAATGAAATAAAATCCTTCTGATCTCTTCCTTGGGGCTATACCAGCGGGGGAGATGGGAGCACATGACCATGAGGCTTTCTCAGGCTCACTTCTGTGGTGATGAACTGTGGCTTAGTGTTATGTCTGAATGAGACCACAGTGTATTATTATTATTATTTTGTGACATGTGATGTAGGCTTGAATGGAACCTGAAATAGTTCCACTATAGCATATCCTTAATCTAAAAGGAAGGTATACGGTGTTGTTTTTCAAATGAAACAGCCTGAACTAGTAGCAGTGGCAAGGAAGCAAGCAGTTAACTCATAAAGAGCTACTACATTCCATGTTTTTCTCTGCAGAGCTTGGGAGTTCCCATAACTAATGAGCTCAGGCAAAATTTTACAATCTAGTCCTTCTATAATAGAGATGTGAAACCTCTGGGGGTTGATAAAACTTTCCTTTTTTGAGTAGAGTGAAGGCCCAACTTTTTCCCTCTCTTCTGAGAGGGCAGACCTTTATTAATTCCCATGTCTTTTAACAATGCATTAGGTCCCAGAGTTTCATTGTTCTCTGGGCAACAGTTCTTGACCACTGGTTTCTAAATAGTGGATTTCTCTTTGAACTTTGGAAAGTGAAAATGGCTACAGCTCAGCTTTCAATTAGAGCTGCGGGGATTGTAAATGCTGCAGGCTTTCTGAAATGGTTGAAATTCCTGTCTCTACAGATGTAAATTGTTTGTAAGGGCCAAGAAAGCCAATCAAATGCAACAGCTCTGCAGTTTCCATGCTAGTGACTCATAGAATTCTGAAAGAGTGCTGCCATTTTTTAAAAAAAGCAATGTGGGAATAAAATAATTACCTCTTTAGGAGAGCCAAGATAAAGATAAAATAATTTTCAAGTTCAACAGCTATGAGTCTTTATTAAGTGATTATCCATGACCACCTGTGTATGTATATCTAGGATAATACATCTATGAATATGAATGTGTAAGCAAAAGTACAGTGTTTGTTTCCTGGGTGATGCGCTTCTGGGTAGATTTGAATTAGGCTTGAGACTTTTGTGAGGATGAGGATGATAATAATATTTGTATCCCACCCATCTAACTGGGTTGCCCCAGCCACTCTGAGTGGCTTCCAACATATATGAAAACATAATTAAACATTCAAAAACTTCCCTATACAGGGCTGCCTTCAGATGTCTTCTAAATGTTGTAAATAATAATGATAAAAGAAATTAAGGCTAAATTGTAGCTGACATTTTAATGTGTTTCTGTGAATTTAGTTCACTATAATTCAGGGATTGGGAACCTCCAACCTGTGAGACTAAGGCCCATGAGGACATTTCAGTCAGGCCACAACCACCTGCCCCACAACTGATGGTATATATGAAATCTGCAGTAGAACTACATTGTTCAGTGCACAGTGGGGCAGGCTCAGCCTAGTTATTTGTCGTTACTTGAGAAAAAGGTCTTTATATCAAATTACTTCAAAATATTAAACAATATTTCCATAAATAAAAGAAAACACAATAAAGGAAGGCAGTGAACATGTTAAGTTAATATAATGAGTTTAGTACATGCTTGGTTTAAAATACCATTGTTCCGCTTTTTGGGAACTCAATCTATGCTCAATCACCTATAGCACTAAACATCATTTTAGCACAGTACATATTTTTGGAGGATATAGTAGCTCGTTGGCAGATGACCCCTGTCTTTTCTAGCTGGCAAGACCAGTGGTGATGGTGGTGAAACCCAGCTGAGAGTTTAGAGAGCCCAAATAGCTGCTTTATGTCAGAGGAGACTACTGGTCCTTCTAACTCAGTATTATCTACAATTGTCCACAGGTAGCACTCTCCAAGGTCTCAGCCCTAGTTGGAGATGTTAAGGATTGAATCTTGGATCCTTCAGACACTCCACTGCTGAGTCAATGGACAGTGACTTCCTCTTTAAAAACAATAAGATTAGTCAGTACTTCATTAGATGGAATAGTAGTCTGACAAAGCACCTCCCACTGACTTCTCCCATGTCACCAAATGTAGCCTACCCACTTTGTCTAGTGCTCCTCAGCCTCCTTAACAGCACAAGGTACTTTTTTTTTGTATTTTCAAAGAGTGCTATAGTGTCTCCAAAGCTCATCATTTTGGGAACACCCATATTAGTATGTGGATTATTATCCACAGAGTGCCATTTGATGCTGAGTCAATGGACAGTGAGCAGAAGACAGTGGCTGTTGCAGCCTGTCCTCCTTGATAGGAGCAGATCTTTCATTAGGGGGAAGATAATAATGAAGAGAATAATAATAATGATAATAGGGCGGCTAACACCAATAAAATTACAATAAAACATAATTGGGGGGGGGACAAAAAAACCAAAAACCAGTTTATTAAAATACAGGTTAAAATACAATTTAGAATGCAGCCTCATTTTAATAGTAGCCCATAAATCAAAACCACAAGGCGAGGGAAACATAAGGGTTCCAAACTAAAGGCCAGGCAGAGCAGCTCTGTCTTGCAGGCCCTGTGGAAAGATGTCAAGTCCTGCAGGGCCCTTGTCTCTTATGACAGAGCATTCCACCAAGTTGGGGCCAGTACTGAAAAGGCCCTGGCCCTAGTTGAGACCAATCTAACCACCTTGCAGCTTGGAACCTCCAAAGTGTTGTTATTTGTGGACTTTAACATCTTTCACAGGGCATACCAGGAGAGGCAGTCCTGTAGGTACGAGGGTCCTAGGCCGCATGATAAGCCCTATTCCTACACTCTGTTCAGTATATTGGTTAATGGGTCAGCACAACAAAATGCATGATGTGAAGAATATTAGTAATGACCGATTCAGTTTCTGTTTTTCTTATTTCTTCTACCTAACAAGGCAACTGGCCATTTCTACAAGCACTCCAGACAGTCATAAGGTAGACCCACTTGTAATGGCAGATATCAGAAATTTCAGCATCTTTTAAATCATGTGCTCTTCCTCTTATTATTTGTTGATGAGTTAATATTGTGATAGATCATATTCGGAAAGAAATCTCCTCTTTGACAGAATCCTACTAAATATTCAAGGCTAAAGGGTTTACTCTTTTAAATAAAAATAAAGGTTTAGAGCATTAATAGTTTTGCTTAGAGCTGTTTAAAGTGATGACTTCAGGATTTTAAGGGAATGTAGCTTTTTTTTAAAAAAAGGAAACCAAACATGACCTTGGGGAATAAATGTCCCTTTGACCCATATAAAAGTCAAGATGCAGTGCCAACATATGGAAATTATTTTCCCCTTGAACATGTCTTGCAAAAGAAGGTTGGAATTATTGCACTGTGGCTTAGTAACCACTCTCCCTCCTAGCTGCAATAAAACGATGGCATATAACTACACTGCTGCACCACGATCATTTCATATATGGCAGATGTCCATGGAAATCCATCCTTGCTAAAATGTCACAGTAGCGGTACGCGAAAGGAAATTCACACTTTCGGAGCCAATTCACACAACCAAACTGGCATGTGCATATAGCAGGTTTAGTGAGACTGTGCCAGGTTCAGCACATGCTGAAGAAGTCATGCAATTGCTTCAACTTGTGTGTAGTTTACAAGTCCACCCAAATTTACCGGAATACCAAAGGGAACTGTTCTTTTTTTCTTTCTTTTCGGTGGTTTACTTGATTCTTTCATTTCTTCTTTTTGAAACTTATGGTTCTCCAGAAGAGAAACTTGTGGTTCTCTCCCTAAACTCGAATAATATTGTCATAATATGACTAAACCTGAAATTCTACTTGATAAACTTGGTTGAAAATTTCAGCAGTGTAAGGGGAAAGCAGGTTCACAAAGAGAAGGAGAATTTCAGGACAGGAATTTGCAATGTTTTAGGAGAGAGTTATTTGGCAGCTATGCTTTTTAAACCTTCCCCCCTCCCTTTAAATGTAATTTTACCATCGCCACAATGGGTGACTGGTATCCTGCTCCACCCACAATGCACCTTGGAATGACACTTGAGGAAATGCACTGACACTACTCAAAACAAGTCTCCCCAATTATATGCAAACTTTCTCCCCACCCCCTGAAAAAATAGCCCCTTCCACTCTGTCTGTGCATGTTCATGGAACCCTCTTTCTTATTACTATTTTCAAGATATTTCAAAAGAAGTTCAGAAATTGAGGTTTGGCCAATCTTGCTCAATCTGGGCATGCTTAAAATATATGCAACTGTTTAAATGTTCTTTTCCCCCTTTTGAAAAGCCATGGCTCTGACTTCCTTAGTTCTAGCACCTATGAGTAATTTCTTGAAAGCTGTGTGTGTGTGTGTGTGTGAATGCAAATATATATTTGCATAGGGAAAGGTGATAGATCTATGGTGATTAAGTAGTTATTCTTTATAATGTGCTAAGATTATACAAACACTATCCAAAGCTTTATATTGCTTGGGAAACCTGAACAGCCTCACATTTTTACATGCTTTCTGTACACATGCCTTATAAAAAATGTTAATGCCTTGTTGAGATGTGCCAAAAGCTCCAGGGCTTCAAGATCAATTACTGAAACTATGTTTCTGCAAACCTCCATGCAGATGTGGTTTCCTAAAGTATGGAACACACTTAACAATGCAGGGCACCTGGAAACCAGTTTGCACAGATCCTATTACATCTGGATGGCTCTTCTGCAGTAATGGATTGGAGGGCACTTAAGAATCACCATTACACAGATTTACATTATGGTTTGCGTGAGGAAAACAAGCCCATTAATAGCCCAATCCTGTGCATGCTCACTTGAAACTAAGCCCTATTGTGTTTAATGGGATTTTATTCTGGCTTATTATCTAGCCATCTTTTTAAACTTCTGGTAAAGGTGCTGGCCAGAGGTGGAACTGTTAATGAGATACAGAATGATGATGATGATGATGATAAAGAATATGTTTTTGTGGTTTCCTCTCCCATGGCCACATGGATGAAATAGAAGTTAAAAACCCAACCAATAAAGATAGAAATCTAGCTATTAAAAGCCTGCTGAGGTAGGGTTGTTTGATAGGATGCTTCTTCTTTGTAATTGCTACAAGGAAACTTCTATCGTATCCAATTAGTCCATTCCCTCTCAGGTGGGAGGTCCCAACTGCAGGTCCAGCCCAAGCATTTGCTGACTGCCTCAGGTGGCAGGTGCAAGGGGGCAGTGGTGGCAGGCCCCTCTGATCCTTCTTATCCCCCTGTACAGGCATGCATGTCTGTCACATGGTTTGCCCTGTGTCCTTCAAGCCAGTCTGTTGCCTTCAGGTATGATGGAAGACACTATCCTGTCAGCAGTATGGAAATAATATCCAGTTCTTTACATGGGAGTGTGGTTGTGGGTGCCATATTGTCCTTTGCCTCAGGAAGCAAAATGTTTCAGCTGTTGGTGCTTACCTACAGCACCAGCCACCATCTGATGAACTTGCATGTTACAAAATAAGGACATGGACACAAAGGTGGCATTTAGCTTAAAGTGCTGTGTGATTGATTTTTAATAACGAATAACTAACGATGATTCCAGATCTGAAGACTCCCCATGCCACCTCTCAAGATCATTGCAACCATTTAAAATAACCCTAAGTAATTCAAAACACTAAAATCCATATGAAGAACTTTAACGAAACCAAAGAGCTGCAACTCAAATCCCGAAACAGTAGAAGCAACGCCCAAATATCTATCTCTCTCTCTCTCTCTCTCTCTCTCTCTCTCTCTCTCTCTCACACACACACACACACACACACACACACACACAGGCCTTTCCAAACAAAAAACATCTTCCTCCTCTTTTTGGTGAAGTCTCCTAGGCAGGAACCTCCACCATGATGGTATGCCATTGGTAGCAGTCGTCCAACAGTTTCTTGTTCTATGGCAACACTGGTGTCTGATGTGCCATGCCAGAGAAAAACACCCCCAAACTGAAACAATAATACTTTATTTCCAATTGTTGTGCTTTCTCTCCCCCTCCCCAACAGTTCTTTCTCTTCTATAAACCGAAGACGCTGCTTCACACTTCAGGCTGCCTCCAAATTCCTGTATTCCTTCCCATCTCTTGGCCTTTTCTCCCCAATCTATTTTCAGATAGAGTCCTGTGCATCTACTTTAAATTAAATGCTTAGACTAGTCCCTTTCCTTCTTGCTCTGCCCCCTTTGAAGTTGAACAAATGAAGAGTTACTGCTTAGAAAGTGTGTGTGAGGAGGGGAGGGGGGAGGGGGAGGCCATTGATTAGCTGTGGACATGCATAATTTATAGGTAGCTTGGGCATCCTGTGAAAATGGGCCAAAGATTTTTCCCCCCTAAATTGGGCTCTATGAATTCTAAATGATCTTTAGCATTTATTATTGCTCGAGAAGTTCCATCCAAGTGATGTGATTATTTATATATTCTGACTCAGTTTCCTTCCACCTAGCCAATTTGAATTTTAAGCTCTCCTACGCTCGCTTTACCAGCGTCTTTTAGCCGGTGTTAATCATTAGCCGGTGCTCATGTACTGCCTTCCTCTTTAATGCTGTACTGTCTTTCCTTTTCCTGTTTTGTTTATTACAGTGAAAAGAACAGGGTTTTGTTTTGTTTCGAGATTCCAGGCAACTAATTTGCAACAGTACCTACCGAAAAGAACCTAGGCGGAGCTGCTTTGTGAATTTAACCTTTTTCTTTTTTTACGGGTAGCATGTTGGGTGTGCAAACTCTGCGTGCGCCTTTAAGAAACAAAAATTAATGCAAAGCTTATTACAATCCTGGTGCTTGCTAACGCTTTCTCTCTTCCACTGTCCAAGTGTCTGAATTTCAGCTTCAGATGAGTGTGGCCTGCTGGGATTTGAGCTGCCAGTTTAATTAGTGTTCAGTAATTTCAATAATGAGTGACAATTCATTGGGGCTTTTAGGTTGGTCTTCTGTTCAGAAGCAAATCAATAATCCACAGTTTTTCCCCTTCTTTAAAGACAAGAAAGTGGCATGTGAGTTACATCAGATGAGAGAAAATAAATGAGGAAAAGCACAAGTCCCTCAGTAACTTGAGAGGCAATTGGCTTTAATGGTGTGGGCAGCCTCCCTGGTTTGTTGATGTTATTGGATGAACAGAAAGGTCATTAGTATCTGGAAAGGGGCTCCAAAGATTCTCACAGTAAACAATTTGCCCTGGCTGTAACCATAGTGATTTGGGTAAATGAACACAGGTATGTGGATTACTACTGTATTCCCCAGACTGCCTATATTATTGCCTCAGAAGATATAAAAACAATTGAGGCTAATTGTATGAGAGTGAGTTTATTACAAACATAAATGGAGGGGGGAAAGAAACCAGATATATTGTTGAGAAGCTCAAAAAAAAAAAACCCTCTTAATTTTCTCTATAAGTCTGTACGTGCATATTGCTTTAATTTCCACAGGCTAGAATGTGTGTGCATACATTCTCAGATTCGTGTTTGCAATACATTGATGCCGGGTGCTTCATAATTTCAAAAATTGGAGGCGGTGGGATTCCAGAAGATCTGGAAGGTCAGACTCACTGCAGAGGGGATTGACTGTGTTTGTTTGGAAGTTGCTCGGCCAGGCTGGCGGTAGTTCTGGAATTCTATACATGTCCAAAGACACACTTTTTCTAAACCCAGTCCTTCTGAAATGCATTGCAGCACTAAACCCCACTGAAGCTTGGCTCAAATGATGCCTGCTTATGTTTCGTGGAGGCTCTCTTTTTGCTGATGGCAGGTTTTCTTGCACAGCTATGGTCACCCTGCCAGAGGTGGTGCCATGAAGAAACAGCCCCTGTGCTCGCAAATGCATTAAAAAGTCTGGCAGAACTTATTTATTCTACTAATTGTGGTAGAAATGGCTCCAAGAGGCTTCCTCTCAAATGCTAATCATATCTTCGTTGTCTCAGATAAGGCATCATCACAATCTAGATTGCCACACAGGCAGCAGCTCTGAAAAGTTACCCGCATTACCACTTGTATCTGACCAGTTTACAGTAGCTGCAGATTTGGGGTGGGGTATGTTTTTTTAAAAAAATCTATTGCTCTCTTCTGTTATTGCAACAAAGAGCCAGTCTTCATGAGGTGTTATGATTTGCAGTATACAAATCCATTAAAAAAACACAAATGAAATCCCCAGCTGGGAAGGTCAAGTCTAATGAGGTGGGCTGTTGTGAGGAGTGGTAACTCACAGCATCCCCCATGTAGGCCAGAGGTGATTCCAAATGAACAGCTGCTTATAATTATTATAATCTGACACTTTTCATCCACCTCAGGTGCTATTTTTTTTCCTCACAAGAGAACAGATTAATTGTATATCAACTGATATACATAAAAAAGGGTTTGATAGAAGGCTTAATAAAGTAACATTAAATAGAAGATCCCACTGAAATTCTAATGTGTATATTCTTAATTAAATTCTCTTGTACTGCACTGTAATTTGGGTGCAATCCTTTTTCTTTCTCACTTCACTGAATATACCATTTTAAATTATTGTTACTATAAAAGTGGGAGCGGGGGAGGGAAGTAAGAAAGGCTGCATTTTTGGCCAGCCATTGGTGGTTGGAGTGGGGAGAAAAATAAAAATCTATTTAATCCTACCATGATCATTTGGCGGTATATCTATGCTGCCTTTGGTATTCCAATGTCAAACAATAAGGTTTTCCCATTAGAATTTAGTTTCCAGGTGAAAAGAAAATAGCCCTATTAAAAGGAAGATACAAGTGGATGGGACAGTGTTATGCACAGGAGACAAGGGGGACTTCACTGATTTGTAAGAAGAGATGTAATGGAAGATGTGTTGGAATCAAAGAAGGCAGATTTCTTGAGAGAAATGGCTGCCTTTCTGTGGTGAGGAGAGATCCTGGCTCTTCTGCCAAATATATCCATAGAGAGAGAAAATAAACCTGAGGACAGATGTCACAGGTCATGCATCCAATTCCCTCTCCCAGCATGTTACTTTTAGCAATGATATTTTTTTTTACCAACGATGCAGTGCCCTCCCTTCAACTCTGCCGGGCAGCCCCCTCGAATATTTTATTTGGGGGTGGGGAGAGAGAGAGAAGGGACCTTGGCCCCTAGAAGTTGCTCCTATGGGAAGAGAAGTTTTAGCCTTTCTGGCCAGCTCACATGAGATCTTGCAGGAGATTGTGAGATCTTCCGAGAGCTCTAATGGGCTGAGGCAGCTGAAAACCTAAATGTCTCAGCCACCCAACACATGGGTCCATTTTGCCCACTGAAAAATAGAAGCAGATATTTCCAATTTCCATAACCCCCAGTGGCTACAAGGCTAAGAAACAACTCTTAGGACTCAGTTCCTTGTGGGCGGTAACCTAAGAGTAATCTCAGTCGAATACAAATGGGACTCATGCAAATAAAGCACATAATAAACAGGTTAGATTAACTTTGGTTAAAGCAGAAAAGATGGCCCTTTATAGTACAAAGATGCATCGCACTGGTTAATAGAACCAAAATCTGATACAAGCTGAAGTCCTCTTTCTGCAGCTATTTTATACCTCCTTTCTATATCTTGAAACCGCCGTGTGAGGTAGAATCACAGAATCATAGAGTTGGAAGGAGCTCCAAGGGTCATCTAGTCCCACCCCCTGCAATGCAGGAATCTCAGCTAAAGCATCCATGACAGATGGCTAAGAGTTGGTGGTTGGCCCAAAGCAGGAAGTGAGCAAAAATCATGAGTTTAAAATACTAAACTGTGTAGGCTTAAAGTATCTTCTTTTTGTTTATCAAGGCTGTCAAACTGCTTTTTGTTTGTGTTTTGCTGATGGTTGTAAAATCCAAAGGCTCCACTGTGCCTTTTTTTTTTAGTACAGAAAAGCTCATGCCATAATACATTGGTTAGTCTTTTAAATGCCATAAAACTTATTTTATGGTACCTTATTTCATATGTTCCTTTTGGGGGGAAGGAAGGGTATTTTGGAAACAGCAGCAGGAACCCCAAGCTCCTGAATCTGGTCTCACCTCAAGTCTCTTTTCATCCTCTGCTATAGTCTGAAGGAACAGACAGCCCACCAGAACATGCAGCTTTGCTATTGACAGAATCTCCAAAACCTTCCCAACTACCTTATTTAATGGTCAAAGCCCAGGAAAACATAAGCAAATTACATATTACGATGTATTCTTGTGCTAGTTAAAATGACACATTATGTTGTTTCAGTATTAGAAGTATAAAAATTGAAGAGTTTTTAGAGCATTATTATAAATCATGTCCTTTCTCCCCCCCCCCCATATTGAATGCTGGCTCTGGGGGTTGGTGGGGGGGGGGACCCAAACAAGTACAGCCTACCTACAAATTCCCTTGGCATTTCCTGTTGAAATGAATAAGACACTCTTGGGGCATGCAAAAGATTTTTTACAAGGGACCTATAGAGACCTTTCTGTCGTATAGCATTTTGCACCGGGAGTTTTCGTTAGTATGTGTAGGTACGTAGCAGTGAACCTTGAAAGGTTTGGTAGGTTTGTTTTGCATAAGACGGCAAAAGATCAACAGTTCATCTAAACTATATTAGTTAGAATAAAATATAATAAAATGAGATATAAAATAAGGACAAAATTGTTATAAAAGCTATTAGCAGGTTGTTCTTCAGACTTTTTTTTCTTAAAGGAAATTTACAGTTCAGTGGGAGTTTAACCTCCATAAGAACTCCAGTAACAAGTCCCGTTTCAGTAACTGTCAGCACACTAGGGAGTCCTTATAACTGAGTTCTTAGGACACACAGCATTTATATAAGTATGAATGCATAAGATTTTGAATTCACTATCGCAAATTCCAACAGACCTAGACGACAGTGGATGCTTCCAAACTGGAGCTCAATACTGTAAATGGGTTGTTGTGCTATAATAAATGAGTTGCTTGCAACAGGATTGGGTTTTTTAACTTATCAGATTTGTCCCAGAAAGGATAAATCCAAATCAAATGAGAGGGGTAGGAATAAAGAGTGGGGGGCAACACTAGAACACAAAGCAGTAAAACCTCAAAGTAGGTATGGGACCAGAGAATATTTGAAGGATTGCCCCGTCTAATATAATCCTGCATGCCCAATGCATTCAACCGCACAGGCATTGCTCTGCCTCCCTTCCTTGAGAGCATCTATTGGCTTCTTCACTATAAAGCTTTTAGCAGCTTGTGAATGCTTTATTTTAATTTGACCTAGCTTTTAATCTGAAAAAAAATGATTGCCTCCCATTGCTGTTTATGTCTTATTAATGTTATCACTTTATTATATTTTAACTGGGTTTTGCTGTAATTTTTTTTTTAAAGTTTTTGTGTGAGTTGATTCAGGGGTCCATTTTCCAGCTCAAAATCCATATGTAAATATCATGATGAAGAAGGATTGTTATGCAGTCTCCATTTCTCTGAGCAGTGGGAAGTTCTGGCGCAGTGCTACCAGGATTTGGCGAAGAGAACCTTGGAGGCTTGGGGCGTTTTTTAAATGATTTGTTTTCTTTAAAAATGCAAAAGTGGCTACTTACACATTGCCAGAAAGGCATCACCCAAAAAGAGGGGGAAATAGGGTACATATTCACATTAAGCCTGCATATGCTAATTTATATGCCTAATGCGAATTTAGACATTGTAACACCTCAGCTGGCTCCCTCAGCCAATAAAGTGAGATGAGCGCTGCAACCCCAGAGTCAGTCACAACTGGACTTAATGGTCAGGGGTCCCTTTACCTTTACTTTTAACACCTCACCATATTGCGGAAGACTGCAACTAGGTCACCTGTGTGCCTATTAGGTCTGCTGAACAAATTCTCCTCTTGATGGGCAACTTCAATGCCCCTTCTACACTTTCTCGTCGTTCTTTGTCTTTAGAATGGCCTCGAATAAGGCAGCCCTTAGAACAGAGGACTGCTCTCTGTAAAGCAGGACTTGTGGTCGCCCTCTATCAAGCAGGGCATAGGTAGAGGGCTGAATCCTCTCATTCCCTGCCACGCTTTCCTCACCGGCTATATGCTTCAGATTTCCTGCACTTCAGTATACTCACTTGCTTTAATAATAATAATAATAATAATAATAATAATAATAATAATAATATACAAAGCTTGTTTTTCTTCCCATTTTCTTACCGTTCAAATATATATGAAGTATGTACTTGTATTTCATTTCTGAACTGGCTTATGCATTTCTTTCATTATGTATGTATAGTATGATGATTATCGGATTTCAGTAACTGTTGCTGTTCATTAAAGTGGATTGTTGTAATAAATTTAAAACAGAATGTTATGGCTATTTCTCTATCAGGGCATTTTAATGACATAACATGGTCATTAGATACTCTGTTCACAAATTGGGCACAAGTTTGGGCAAATTATCAAATTACATTCTTTGAAGCATATTAAAATCATGCCAGCAAGTTTAAAATCCCAGTAGTTCATGAACTTTTTTTTTTTAATATCTGCCAAGCTGAACAATGGGACCCTTTTAAATCCCCCAGTGAGCACCTATTAAAACCACAATTTACAACTATACGTATCATCTAACGTGTTAACCAGGTGTTCCAGTATTATTGTTTGAAATTCTACCTAGGTTTAAATCAAATGAAGAAAAGCCAAAAGTCCAATTAAAATCCCACATTGCCTCTTTATCGTGTGTAGGTGAGAGACATTTGTTGTAGATTTAATGGCAGAAAATTTATTTTAAAAGTGTAGGCCATCCTTCCCCCCCAGCTTTCTTTTTTTCCCTTTTTTCTTTTTTTTTCTTTTTGCTTATATTCTCACAGCTTACTGGCATTTCCTGTGCTTAACTGAAGAGAAGAAGAAAAAAACTAAAATAAATCTACGACTTTCTGGCTTAATTTTAGTAGCATCCTGGACACTCTAGCTGAATTTGACAATTGAGTGTTGTCATGGGATATTAAAATCCTGCAGAGGGGCCATTTAAGCTATTATTTCATAGGCTGTCCTTTAATCAGTTCCATCCCTGCGCTGCAAACTCTCTGCCAACATGTGTCTCTTTTATTTAATAGTTCAGTGACAACAAATTTATGTTGCTAAGCTCCAAAAAGTAAACCTTACCAAAATACCTCCTCAAACTGCCTTTACAGACGTCCACCAAGGTAATATGGAATTCAGTTGTCTTCACTTGACCATAATTACTTCCAGATTTTGGTTTCCTATCTTTGTCTTTTGGTCATTTTTCTCATTCCACCTCAGACCAGAAGTCCTGGTGTTTCTTTACATTTATGGTTTTTTACTCAGATTTCATTGCCACCCACTCCCGTTCACCTTTGCTTTTTGCAGACTCTTGACATTTTGCCACAGTATCCTAGCTCTTCCTCAAAACATGTTTTCTCCTCAGCTTGGTAACAACATGATAACAATTCGGAGATAAAATGTTGCATTCAGATTATTTGCAATGGGCCAAATATCTTTAAAGAAAGAAGGCCAAAAAGAAACATCAGTCATCACAACATCTGTTCTCTCTTATGTTTTACTTAAGAAAATAATATGTGCCAGGTTTTTTTCCACCCACCCAGAATAATTACCATTTTTAAAAATGATGCATTTGTAACAGCTTCAGCTTGGTCCAAAACCTTTAGTACAATTTGTAATTAATTTATTTCTTGGCTTAGGCTGTGTTTTGGGGGTTTTTTTTGCAAGAAGGTAACTGAAGTAACCATTTGTTTTTCCTAAGATTATTACAAAACTAAACTATCCATGTTGAAATTACTGTTGTTTTCACTGCCTCACTTGTTATTGAAAATACTAATAACATCTCAATATTCCTTTAACAACAAGTATTGTACTAGTATGGTTCATTTATGCTCCTTCCACCCAGTTGAGGCGTGCACTAAAAAACATTGTATAAGGCTGTCCTATACTGGCTGTGTTTGCAGGTAACACAAATTATGGCATAGCATGAAGGTTCTGGCTCCCAGAAAAGAAATTGCAACTGCTTTGCTCCTTATTGGCCCTTTCTGCTTGGCTCCACTTCAAGAATCATCATGTTCACACGCTCCCAGTAAGACATAGTTTTGCTTACCATGATGTGCAAACCAGGCCACTAAGTGTGGGTGGGGCTGCGTTGCTCTGCTGGCTTCCCAACACCACACATTGGTGCTGTTTACTGAGAGAGAGGGGCAAGGCAGCAGCGGGACTGTTGCAGCAACACCAAGCTTCCTGCTGCCTTGTCTTTTCGCCCTCAGTAACTGGGAGTGATGTGGGCTGTTGGGGAGACAGAAGAGTAATGCAGCACTTCCGCACTGTCGCTCTTTTCAGGTGGATTGAGTCACATACTGGTAAATTCAGGTTGTACAATCATAGTTCGTTGTGAGGTCTTGCACAACCAATCTGCTTCCTGGAAAGATCACTAAGAAGTACTAAGAAAAGTGATAGGAAAATGCACTGGAAAGTGTGGGACAGATAACAGTTGCTGTGAAGCTAGGTCATCTAACCTGCCCACAAACAAATCAAAACTGATACTCATCTCCTGTTAGTGTCATAACAAAATGCCACAGTGAGAGATAGGGAAGCATTGGCTGCCTATCCCTTTCTTTTTCACCAAAACCTGAATCACTACATGGTCCTTCAGGCTTTCTTAACTGGTGCCAATGGGGAATTTCCTCCCAATGCAAATAGGAGCTTCAGATGGGGGGGTTTTCCTCAGGACTTCCTAATCAGCTGCTACTCTGGCAATTAACAACTTCCTCCAGTAGATGCTATTTTTAAATGTGCTGTTTAAATGCAAATACATATTTAATGCTGTGTCTAGTTTCACTTGGGTGGCGCTGTGGTTTAAACCACAGAGCCTAGGGCTTGCCAATCAGAAGGTCGGCGGTTCAAATCCCCGCGATGGGGTGAGCTCCCGTTGTTCGGTCCCGGCTCCTGCCCACCTAGCAGTTCGAAAGCACGTCAAAGTGCAAGTAGATAAGTAGATACCGCTCCAGCGGTAAGGTAAACGGTGTTTCCGTGCTCTGCTCTGGTTTGCCATAAGTGGCTTAGTCATGCTGGCCACATGACCCGCTGTCTGCGGACAAACACCGGCTCCCTCGGTCTATAGAGCGAGATGAGCACCGCAACCCTGGAGTCTGTCACGACTGGACCTAATGGTCAGGTGTCCCTTTACCTTTACCTTTAGTTTCACCTCTAGGACCCAGCCTTCAAATACATCTTTCAGTCACACAAACAATTCCTAAAATAAAATAAAAAATCTGGTATCTGGGGGTGGAGTTATTTGTGCCAGGGGAAAGAGTGGTGGGGACAATGGTTTTGGGCACACCCAGGACACAGACCAGCAGCTTGGGTTGGTGGGTTTGTAGTGGGTCCAGAGTGCCAGCCAGGGTGGATGTACAATATCCCCCCCCCAAAAAAACCCAACTGTGATAGCAAAACAGCTTTCCTCATGCACTGATATTGACTTGAAAATGAAAGGGCAAAACCTGTTTTCTTAGGGAGGCAGATTGGTTGAGAACCATACCAACAGTAAAACACAGATTTTTAGTGGATCTGGGCCTCTAAGAAAAAAGACTAAGTGGGGTGGGGGAGAGAGCTATGGAGATAAGGCTGAGTTGAACAGTTCCAGGACTGTAGTTGTAACAGGAGGAAGAAAGACTTGTATCACAACCTTAGGCTTTTATTCAGAAGCAAATCCCTCGTTGTTCAATGGGTCTTTTCCCCACTGAATAAGGGTACCTAAGATTGTGACCTCTTTGGGAATATGTAGGCAGATACAACCTAGCAAAACATAGTGTGTGTAAACAGAAGAAAGACAGACCCACTAAAGTGTATTTATTTGGTATTAAATTCATAAATCAGCTTATAACTTCATATCCTTTTTAGCACACCCCTGTTTTGAATACCCGCATTTACTTTTGTTATGGGTCTGTTCTGCAAAATGAATATGATTATTGTAATTCACGGCATTAACCGAGACCAAACTCTACTGCTCCATGCTGCACAACCCAATTAAGAGCAACAGAAACAGCTAAATTTAACAGGTCCAGTGACATGATAATGGGTTCAAAGGAGCAGTGCCCGACATCTCACATCAATGGCAGTTGGCACATTGTTTTTTAATAATACTGTTTAAATATGCATTACAGAATTAAAAGCCTCTGTTGGAATAATGAGTAGGGTTTGACTTAGATTTATAAAAGTAAGTAAAAAGTGACCTGTAAATACAGCCAAGGATGTATGTTCTTGTCTCCCTCTTCCCATCTCCCCCATTTCTTCTTATAAACCCAGCCATAGTAGCTCAGCAGAATAATGCTGAATTTTCTCTACAATTCTCATACCTGTTAGATAGGTCTCATTACCATCAAAGTACTTATTTATTTCTGACAGTTTTGTCTAACCCTTCTCTCGAGGAGTTCAGGACAGTGAGCACTGTGACCCACCCTTTTACTCCTCACATCCCTGTGGAGGATGAACCTTGAACACTCAAGTCCCTGTGGAATTTACCAACCCCAGAGATCAGGATCCTCTGGCAACACATTGGAGAAGATGTTGGACTTTCCACCTCTGCCCACTGAGCTTGTAAAAAAAGGACACAACTGTTTTGCAGTGACAGGACAGCCATGTTTTGCCTTGGCTGGGTGTGGAGATGGGCAGTGCTCACTTGGGGTGAGTGCATTGTGCAGGTATGGGAGATATTGGATTATGACCACGAATCAGGTGGGAGCTAGGAATGGGGGGCTGATGACTAGAGTGAGAGTGTACTTCCTCAGCCATACATGATACCTCTACGTAAATGTGAATATTTTAATGAACTTCATGCCAATTTTTATTGGAGTGGGTGGAGTGTGAGATTAAATTTGGTTTTAGTATTCGCCTGTCAATGTTTTACATCATTGTTTTGTATATTACCTGTGGGTGAATGTGTTCAAGTTTAATATGGCCGATGTACAAGTGTGCAGTTTGTGTGGGTATTGAATGAGTGGGAACTTATTGGATGTGGGGAACCCTATTTTATAGAGTTGGTGCATTATATATGATATTATTTAATTTTGGCTTTCATTGTAAGCTGCTTTGCAGTCTTTTCTGATGACAAGCAACATACATATACTTGAAATAAAGTAAGTTTTAGTGACAGGCTTAAGGACATCCAGTGAGCCTCATGGCTAGGTGGGAAATTAAACCCAGTATATCCATTATGCCACATTAACCCTTAGGTGCAAGTGACTACCAGGGATGGTCACTTTATTTTTGTGATAAAGTTGATAACATTTAGAATTATAGGGAATCGTGCTAATTATATGCTGCATTGAATAAATTAATATGCTGCATTAATTTATTGTCTATATGGGACCATCAGGAGGCAATTGTAGTCTGTTGAATTTGAGCAGTGCCATAAGAGATTCTGTGGCAGTTTTTCTTCTTTATACAAAGAATGACCCCAGCCAAATTTTAGTCAACTCTGCCATTCTGATTTGGCAATATTTTACCCTCATTCTCACTTTCTGTTTCAAATGATGTACATGGGCCCTATGCAAGACTGTGGAGTATCATCTAATAACTCAGTTCTCAATTCCAGCTGTTTGATGTTGGACCACATTGTCAGACCAATACTGGCTCGGTACTGTTACTGGAAGTAGGGTTATACAGGGAATTATCTTTGTTACTAGCATTAACCATTGATCATTCCCCCAACTCCTTCTGAATGAGTTCTCTATTTGAAGGTTTGCCCAGTCCACGTCCAGTTTAAAAATTAAGAACCATAAAAAGTGAGAGCAAGGTCCCAAACGTTGCCAGTCAGCAGTTAGAACTTGGACAGCAGGCACACAGCTGATGGTGTTTCCTGCTTGGCAGGGGGTTGGACTTGATGGCCCTTGTGGTCTCTTCCAACTCTATGATTCTATGATTCTATGATTCTAGGTTATCTGGTCACAGTCTTCCCCACTGTAGTGAGATGTCCAGTGGACACTTGGGTTGCAAACGTGATCTGTGCAGGAGGCACGTTCGCAACCCGCAGTGTTTGCAACCTGCAGCACCACGTCTGCACACATGGAGGTTGCAATTTGGTGCTTCTGTGCATGCATGAGCACCAAAACCCAGAAGTAACCCATTCTGATACGTCTGGGTTCAGCGTGGTGTGCAACCTGAAAACGCGCAACCTGAAGCGTCTGTATCCAGAGGTATGACTGTATTGTATTTCTATTTCAATTATATTTATTGCTACATCTGTATCTACACATATAATTTAGCGTATGGAAATGTGTGGTTCTGTGCTCCCTTTTTAACTGACATATAAGTGACCCTCTTGAAAACAGTACAGTGGTGCAACTAGTAAGCACTTGGTAGGGCATACTATGTTATGTAGTCTATCAGTACCATCCATTTGTGAAGCCCCACCACCAACATGTAAACGGGGGCACTTTTCACAGTTTCATCCAACACACACATTTTTTTCTCTTTTCTTTTTGCTAGAAGGGTGGGAAATCAGGCCCACACATGATACTTGACTGTCTTCTTGAAAATTTCCAAGGAATGTGATTCTACAACCTCCCTAAGAAGGAAATTGCAATGCACTTAGATATCCCAGTATAACTGTGAACCATATTGCTTTTAAAGATATAAACCTAGCCCTTACCTGTCTTTACCTGTCACCATTACCTGACTTTACCTACTAGAGAAGATCTGATAAAACTATATTGGTAGTTGTATTTTTGTTGCTGCTGCTGTTGTTGTTGCCTGTGTTTTATAAAGGAAAAAGTACAAAAGGAAGTTTCCCTATTAGATCTAAATGTACATTTGTGGTTTGAGGACCCGACCCCCGCAATGTGGAATGAATACGCAAGGACACGTGATATAAGGTTAACGGGCAAGAAAAGGCCACAACTTTATTGATTACAGCAGTGAAAAGGTATTGGCTTAGGCATTGGATGTCTAAAACAAGGGGGTTTATTCACCAGTAGGTGGAGCCTGTTGATGCTAATCCAACTATAGGCTCTCCCCTGATGTCACAGAGGGTCGTGCCATGGCCTCCCGCCAAGCAGGCATCGGACAGAATACACGACCGCCAGATTTCTTTAACGGAATACCCAAAAATTGAAGGCATAGGCGATGGCCACACCTAGCCCTTCGACACACCACAACACATTATTCCAATGCCTAACCTACCCACCAATACCACGAAAGTTGTGACGATTGTTACGAGGTAGGCGAAAAAACCAAAAAGCCAAATGCCAAATGGAAAAATTCCTACCAGGCCCCCTGGACAACCAGGGCGACCAACCTAAGGTCCATAGCAAGGCCAAGGAACTAAGACCCTGAGCAAAAAGGGAGTGGAGGGTGGGTGACTCGCGACGAGATGACGGAGAGAAGAATGAGGCCGAAGAGGAGCTGGCGCCACAGCAAAAGGCTGCTGTAAACGCCCCCTTGGAGGCACCTGGTTGGGTGCCTGCCGAGGGGCGTGGGCACCAGCCAGGTGAGTGGAGGAGGCAGGGGCTAACGCCCCCTGCTAGGGGTGGAGCTCGGGCTCCCGCCCACAACCACTCCCCTCTCTTCCAGGGAGAAGAGTCTTTCTGAAACATTGTTACATGACTTAATTTGAAGGAGGGCTCCTCACTAGAAACTGTTTTTAATTATTGCTTACCAAACTGTAATGT
>NC_138537.1:57903803-57971303 GCF_964234715.1 Podarcis melisellensis | reverse complement strand
TTTGCCTTGCTTTCACCACTGACCTCATGAAAATGGATGTGTTTAAGTAACTGTTCCTTCTGTGTCCTCTGTGCACCATATCATGTCCTGAGCCTAGTTTAGGAACTGCAGAGGGCAATCAAATTCTTCCTGTTTGTGGCCATTAGGATATCAGAGATGTAACCATGTACAGTGGTACCTCTAGTTATGAACTTAATTCATTCCGGAGGTCCGTTCTTAACCTGAAACTGTTCTTAACTAGAGGCATGTTTTCGCTAATGGGGCCTTTTGCTGTCGCTGCACCGCCAGCACACGATTTCCATTCTCATCCTGGGGCAAAGTTCTCAACTTGAGGTAATTATTCCAATTTAACAGAGTTTGTAACCTGAAGCGTTTGTAACCTGAGGCGTTTGTAACTCGAGGTACCACTGTACTTACTATATTTCTGCAAAATTCATAGAACATAGGTCTTAGATACTGCAGCCACAAAAAAAGTTTTGATTGGTGAAAGATGTAGCAGAATGTATTTTGAAATCTTTGGGGCACTCCTGGGCTGTGGCTCCACTCCTCCAGCTGTATCCAACTGGTGCCCTTGCACAAACCGAAGGTTTTTTGATCCAGCCAAAGACATCTGTTAACAAAGAAAGAGAGAAGCAATTATTGTCAATTCACACAAACACCATAACATCCAGCACCCCACGAAAATTGGTTCTGGGAGGTCCCCCAACTAGGGATGGGAGATAAATTTCATCCCGTTTGCATTTAATGTTTACACTTCCCAAAACAATACATGACCTGAAACACACCCATTCTTCAAAATCTGCACTTCTCCAAATTTAGCAATGCAGTTCTCCAGCCAAGAAATTTCTACAAAAGTGTATATACTGGGTCAAAGTGTGCATAAATAGCATACAAAAATGCATTATATGTGTATATTAGGCAAAATTGCATACAGATATATATAATGAGAATTTCTCTCTAAAATCTTGATCAATTTTCATGAGGACTTTTTGATATAAAAAAAATTCCAACTGAATTTAAGATTGGAAAAATGAGAAATGGAGAGAAAATGGAACTGACTGATTCTCCCATCACTACCCCCAACCTTCCTCTCTCATCAGTTGCCTTCACCGGATCAATAGCACTAGGAGGACCAATTGCATGAGTTAGTTGCGCCGTCAGTATAAGAGGGTTCTGCAAGGCAAGAAGTGTTTCATATTGAATTGTATTACATATAGTAGAAGCTTGCAATAAAATAATTGCCTAGTTAGTTTAAATCAAACTCTGCCTTGGCCCTTGCTGCTGTCTCAGAGTTGATGTATCATTGTATGTATGTTCGTGTATTTCTGAAAATGATATGGACCTGTTACTCTGGTCTCACTGTACCCTAGTTTCCAGAATTCTTTCCCTTCCTGCCAATACTTCACATCCATGGCAATAAATAAGGCTTTGCCACTTTCCCATTTTTTTCCAGCTCACTCCATTCTTTACCACTATCAGCACAGTTTCTCAAATCCCTCTTTCTCAATCCCCCTCTTATTCTCTCATGACACTTTCAGCTAGCCTCTTGAACTGTTTCCCAGCCATAATAAATATATTCCCCATTCCATTTCTTGCCCAACTTGATTTTCTCAGTTTTCTGCCTTCTATGTCATTTTCTTCAGCTCTCCTCTTCTTCCATTTTTTCCTTCTCTTAGGTTCCTGTTTTTACATTTGGTACTTTTCCTGTCTGTTCTTTCAGCGACCAGCGACCTTATCTATAGATTCTGTAGTGATATTTTCTCTATCTCCTGGTTTAAATCGCTAACCCCAACCTCCCCAATAGCTCCTCCTCTCCCTTCAATTTATGTAAAGTTTTAATATCAGAGAAACTGGTATCTCTTCTCGCTTGCAGAAAAATACTGGCCTTGTTGATTCTTTAAGCAGTTGAGATGTTTGTGCACATTCTATGAGATCACATCAGTTCGGGCAATTGCTTCTGAAAACTTCCAAGCCCTTTAACTGAATGCAATGTGACTAGATCTGTTTATCTTCCTAGGAAGAACCAGTGTCTATCTGCATTGTTTTGACATGTACCGGTAATTATTTCATTAAAGATTTGCAGAAATGGCTATAACGCCCTCCCCTAAAATCCCAGAATTTAATCCGAGTCCTCAGTGTACACATAGGGATTATGCTATGCACACATACTTCTGACACAAGTAAAGATTGTCTAATGCACTTGAACTTTAGCAACAGGCTTTGCACATGCAACAATGATGTATTCAGTGATGAAGTGAATAAGAAAGCCCACCTACGTTTGCACTCGATCTCATGTGCACAATGTAGCTCTAGAGCACTTTGGGTTGGGATGCATGTATTCAAATACCACCATGCAGTTGTTGATGGAAAGAGAGCAGAATGAAGGGGAAAGTTTACTTCTGATCCTTCACTCTCCAGACAGAAGACAGGGGTAGGGGCCATTCATTCACATGTTGAGCATATAGGACAACAGCAGTCTGAATCAGCATTTCACTTAGCTATGCCACACACTCATTAAGTACAGATGTAATCTGAAGCAGCACTGATACCTGACTTAACCTGTGACTGTAGGCAGACACTGGTTTGCCTACTTAGATGCCAAATAGCAATTGTTCTTTTGTCAATTTTTTTGGGGGGGTTGTTACTATGTTTTAATGATTGGGGTAACTGGAAGCATTTTTTAAAAACTATTAATTAAATTAGTTGTGGGCTATTTAAATATGTTTTTTTCTATTTTTCTTCTGCAACACATGATATCATACCAGTGTGGTATAGTGGTTACAGTGGTGGCCTAGGACCTGGGAGATTAGGGTTCTAATTGCCCCTTTGCCATGAAACTCACTAGGTGGCCTTGGGCCAATCATTACCTCTTAGCATAAGCTACCTTACAGAGTTGTTGTGAGGATGAATTGGGGGAGGGAAAAGCCACACAAACCACCTTAGAGTAAAGGTGAGATATAGATGCAATGAAACAAACAAGAAAGATAGACAGGCAGCTGGACAGACAGAACTGCTGTTCACATCATGCCAAACCAGGATTTCTTGTTATATGTGAATTACCCTGAAAATAAACTCAGAGTGAGGAATATGCATGTGTGAGTTTCTAAAAAGTACTTGGTTGAGGAGGGGGTCAGAAGGAATAGCTTGTCGAGATTTCTTTTTAGAGTTCTGCTTATATTTTTAACAATTATTTTTAACATAATGATATTTAATATGAAAAATGAGTCCCGACTGATTTCTCTCTCTCATTTAAGAAAACAGTATGTTTCGGATTAAAGCATATGTCTCAAAGTGGGGTATGTTTTCCTTACACAAACTGCATAGCAGTGTGTGTGTGTGTGTGTGTGTGTGTAACTTATCTACTTTAATGTTTAATTTCCTTTCAAATATTCTAGCACTGTGAAAGTAAGTATCAGGAGACACAATGGCGTTTTTAAGGGAGCATTGCAGCCAGCTTATAGGAAGAGGGTTTTTTTATCAGGGAGGAGGGGATTAAAAAGGGGGGAAATTTTCCACATCTGCCTTTCAGTACACATCACTGTGCACTGCTGATATGCATACAGTACAACTATTGATGCACACCAGTCTAACCCTGCCCCATCTGAGGCAGCAAGAGTAGAATCATCCCCCTTTGTCTTGGTGCTTACATATCTTTGTATATTCTGCATATGCATGAAATAAATGCCTCTCAGAAGGTATCTGGTGTGTTCAGTACTGATCATATTTGGGAGCCTCCCTGTACATTCACAAAAGGACCTTATGTGCACTTATTAAAGATGCAAGCTAAGCTCTGAATGTCAAAAGTATGCACTCCATGTTTGAAATGGCGTGCATTGTGAGTTAAATATATATCCCTGTTAACCATATTTCTTTGGCTATCTATATTCTAGAAAAGATAGTTCCCACTAGCATATATATATATATATATATATATATATATATATATATATATGAATATAAAAAATAAGGGGGGGAAGTGGACTGAGAGCTGTCGGAAGGGTTTTTTTTAATAAAAAAAATATACTGACAGTTGGGTATTGACTGGCTTTTTAACACACACTCCTCTAATTCTAATTCTTAATTAGAATGCCATAGCTAATTAATAAGTTTTTTCCAATTATAAATTAACTTAGGATCAGAACTCTGGCTTTGCATGTAATTTCCTATAATCGCTAAAGCTACTGCAAAAACATGTCTCCTACCAACCGTAACTTTTTTTTATTTAACACAGACAGACAAGTTCTCACTGGGTTTAAATTTTGCAGCAAATTATCTCTGTTGGGATTTATGGAAGAATTTTCTTTTCTTTTCTTTTTTAATCGCAAATGTTTTCTTCTCGCGCCACCCCCACCCCCCTTTCCTCAACCTTTTCCAATCTTAAACAAAATAGGCTACTGAATGGACATTTCCTTTTTGAGATTTTTTTTTTAAAAGAAAAGAATTCATCTTAATGTTTTAATGTTATTACAGAGAAGGAAGAAAGAGAGCAGGTGATAATTCGCCCCCCCCCCCTTCATAACCGTTATCACCTTTTCATGGTTTCTTCAAAAATGATTTGGGAGGTGCCCTCATGGTGTTCATTTATAGAATCTTAACTGGAGAGACACTTATCTCTTTAGTAATGAACCAGTATAATTAAAGGTGGGAATGTGGAAGAGTTCAGGCTCTGGCAACATGTCACATAGTTGGCTGCTGCAATTCCTCCGTGGTTTATCAAAGACTACTCCTTTAATATGGAGATTACACTTATGTACTTGTCTGAACTTGAAAGGCATTTGCCAAATTTACTTATTAATGAGATGTAAATCTATTTGTACGGCACGTCACAAGTTTCCTGAAATCGCTGCTACTTAACTGGCGATAAACCCTATGATTTAAATGAAAAATAATACATTTAGCTTCCACATTCATTCTGTTAAAAATTGATATAGTCTATGTTAAATTTATTAATATTGCTTGCTGTCATTCAGTTTGCAGCTCTTACTGAAATATGACTTGACAGCGGCCGCATTAAAGATGTATGCCATTGTATTCAACAAAGATTAATGAAGCCCGGTAAAAATAGCTGTAAAAGAGAAAGTGATCCGAATGTAAAATCAGTGAATTAAATGAGGCCTTGCATACCATTTGTTAATATGCATGAGGAGGGAGGCAGCGAATGAAAATGTCTCCCTGCAAAGTTCATTTGGGAATGTTTCAATATTGTCTGAATACCACCAAACTACTGAACAGCAGCTTAATAGAGACCCATGTTCCACTAAGGTCTGTCCAGGTGCCCTATGAAACAGAGGCACACACACCAGATTTGCTTCCAAACAGAATTGGAGATATGCAATCTAAATAACATGATCCATACCAAAGGAAATCCATCGAATACACATACGAGCATAGATGTGTCTTCTCTGCCTCCCAGACTTCTCAGGCTGTCTATAAGTGTTGGCTTTCAGTAATAAAGCTACTAGTGATATGGAGCTTTAATGTTATATATGCCTCTTTTATGGAAGAATTGTATGAAGTAATACTTACAGGGATTAGATGCCAAGGATTTATAAAAGGTTAATATGTCTGTCTGTCTTGGCTGTCATACCTTTTCATACACTGAGATCTATGAAGTGATTTTTCTTTTTCTTTTGCAGAGTTCCTTAGGATATTCTGCCGCACCCCCCCCTCCCCAGATGCTGATTTATTTCAACATGGTTCATTATCAAATGCTGCTGAATTTATAACCTAACAGGTTAAGACTTCCAAATAAATTAGCAAGAACATAAAATACTATACAGTAATCACAGGGTAAACATAGCATATTTATCAATCAAGATGCAGGGTGTTTGTACAGGGCTTGAGCTACCACTGGCAGTCTTGCTTAAAGATTTGAATATTTTCTGCAAGGTCAAAGGTGCCTCACAATAGGCCATGTTGAAAGTCCCCCTCCTTTTCTTTTTCTTTAGGGATTATTTTTAATTTGGCTAGGTAGATCTTCGGCAGCAAAGTCATAATGCACCAGAAAAGATTGTCAGCTTGGAGGCAATTTGGAGGTATAATATGCACACATGCAGTATGAAACCTTGTCGAAAAGCTCTGCCTAAAGCATAAATTGTCCCAAAAGGATGAAAACCAGTGTTTAAATTCAGAACAATTTAGATGGATTTTTGTTCTGAGTCTCAGCTTATGTCACCACCAGATTTTAGCACTGGAATTCATAGCCCATGTTTCGTGTTTGCCATATTGAAAATTATTATTATTTCACACTATGCACTAATGCACAATGCTCAGGTGTTGGAGCATTGTGTATTGTTACTCGCTCCCAAGGGACTCAACACTTCTGGGAATGTTGACCCAATCTATAAAAAAAATAATCTTTGGATTAGGGTGGGATGGTCTGTCCCAGTTATTGGTAATCTAAGTTATTGTGTATATCTGAGATTAAATAAATTTAAGGCTAGTTGCCCACGCAAGGAAGTGTTGACTCTTCTGCGTTAGTGGAAATTGTGACGTTCACTCAGGACAAACGAAGTCATATTCGCACATAGGTTTATTTGGGGTAGGGGGGATGTAATTGAGCAATGCACAATTTACAGTATTTCACCATTACCAACATAGCATGACTTCTGTACATCAAAGTGCATTTAAAAACAAACTATTTTCATTGCACTGAAGTTAATGGGAAAGAGAGTCCAACCCTAAGGGACTGTTTGAGATGTAGGGTTGCAAAACGAGGTTTGTTTTGCCAGAGCACCAGCACCAGAAATGGTTTGTTCTGATGACTGGCTCACTTGTAGATAGAGGCTGCCTAGTGCTGCGGCAGGGATGTGTTTATATAACTTTAGACGTTCCGAGGCACCGCACAAGGTTGTGACTGTTCCCAGTAGTAAATGGTGGGCTAAGCCACTGCTGCACAGCTAACCTCTAGTCATTTGGGTCACTGCTGCTTAGCAGGAGGTAGAGGGGTAGAGAGGTGAGCTGATGCATCTTCTCTTTCCTACTCTTGAGCAAAACTAGAGTTATGCTGACCGCAGCAAGTAGAAGAGGGAGTATAAGAGAAGTGGAAGAACCTTAGCAGTCTCATTTGCAGAGGAACATTTGAAGCCCTGTGCCCAACACCCTCCAAAGCAACTTTTGATACAGGTGTGCCACACAGGAGCAGCTCAATAGCTTCTGGGATGCTGAGATAGATTCACTTTTCCTCTTCAGCACCCAGGAAATTGTAGTTCGAATTCTTAGTACAAACACCTCAAATAATTGGTCTGTACCTACTTTTGCAATGACACTAATGGTTTGTGAGTTGATTTGTATTGCTGGAGCTAGGAGGGCTAGATTTCAACCTGTTCTGTAGTCAACCATTACACAGCCTAGCTTGTGTGGGCTTTCAAGGGATCAGCAACACAGAACTTTAGGGGTTGAACCCAAAAAACAGTTTGAGAACACTGAGTGCACTACCTCTTTAAAAAACAAACCCCAAACCTTGCCTACCATTATATTGCTGAAAAGCCATCAGTCCAAATTCAAATATGTAATTGGAAAGTGAGCAATTTATTGCTGCTTTGGGGAGAAATAAACAGTGCCACTGGTGCTGTTGCTCCTACTTCCCATTCTCTTTTGAGTCTAATGCATCTTACTGCTTGTGGAGTGCATGAGAGGCTTTAGTATATAACATACTAAATGTGTAAAATACTAATAGTTCCCCTTGAACTCGCCACCTTGTTAATCTGTACTCTTTCAGCATTGACACCTTCTGTTACTTTAATTCTTTAACATTTTGGTCCCTTATGCTCAATGCAATGCATCTTTCCTGAGAACTGGCTGGTTTCCAGTTGTCAAGTTGCTTTTCTCTAGCTTTCTAAGATGTCCATCTGGGCAATCAGAGGTAGGGAGGCAGGCTAATTTCTTAGTAACATACTGCCAGATAGCATTTGGAAGGAATAAGATAGCAGAGAAAAATAGAACGCTGGCAAGAACCAGAGCTGTCAAATTGCCTGTAAAAGAGCAGACAGGGTTGGCATAATTTTATCCACATTTTAAGATCAGAAGCATTTTGAGGCATTAATTGAGGAAAACAGATTCTGACAAGAAAACAATGAAGAACTAAGTCAACATGGTCTCCTTTGTTGGAATGCATAGATTTTGGGTTTTTTTAAAAGAAGAAGCGGAAGCACTTTTTAAATTCCCAGCAAGTAGAAATATGAGTTTATGCCCCTTGCTAGGGCTGGATTGATTATTGTGCTTTGCATACTATACAATAAGAACAAAATTAGTGACTCCACTACACTGCTCAGTTGTAAGAAACTATAACACTGGTGTAGTGACCACCATAAGGATCACAATGACAAGATACTGCCATCTTAGCTCTTTGTGTAAGAATATGTATATGAGACTGCCTCTAGTATTGCTTTGAATTCCCTCTGAGAAAACTGTTCCTGGTTCTTCTGGCACTTGGAAATTGATTTCCTCTAGAATTTTGAAGTCAACAACACATTTGGCAGATCCAGTAATATGCAGAGGGATTCCCTGTGCATCCATATTTTGTGCATGTGTAGAATTTAAGAAACTGAAGCAAATGGTCATGCATGAGCATTTGATTGAACTTTCATAGCACTCTGAAGTACATACTGTTGGGGATGTTTAGCATGACTATTTCACCAGTTTTGATTCAGAAATTTATATACTGCTTAATGTTCAGAATTTCTAAGCAATGAAGTCTATGGCACAATTACTTTGTATTGCACAGGACAGTGTGCTGCCAAATATGTTAAAACTCTAAAATACTGTGAGAACACCAATGATACAGCATGAGAATTTCAGACATTTCCTTGATGGTTATGTGACAGGTTCAGCCAAAACACTAAGGATTTTAGCAGAGGGCCTTCTCGGTAGTGGTGTCCGCCCTGTGGAATGCCCTCCCTTCAGATATCAAAGGAATAAACAACTATCTGACATTTAGAAGTCATCTGAAGGCAGCCCTGTTTAGGGAAGTTTTTAATGACTGATGTTTTAATGTATTTTTAATCTTTTGTTGGAAGCCGCCCAGAGTGGCTGGGGAAACCCAGTCAGATGGGTGGGGTATAAATAATAATAATAATAATAATAATAATAATAATAATAATAATAATAATAATAATTGTCAGAATGTTCAAAGTAACATTTTGTATTTTCCTAGAATCACAGTACTCAGCCATTATTTCCATTACTGCCTAATTTCAGGAACAGCAGTGTTACTAATTGTCTCTGCATGCTTGTTTCAAGCTGGTAGAGGAGAAACACAGTTTATGGCACGAAGACGGATGCTGCAAGGCAGAAGGTCAAAGTCATGATTTGTTGTGCTCCTCATATTATCCTCTAATGCTATTGGCATAAGTTACCTGAATTTGGGAAGATTATAGTTTTGAATCTGGGAAGTTCTTTCCATAAGCCCTACAACTCGTTCATTAGGTGAACCATGACTCATTAATAAAATGGTGAAAAACTTCAAAAACAAAAATTAACAGGATAATAGAAGAGGTGGAAAGAGATATATAAGTTGCTGTGCATACCATTGTGAGGACAATTTCGCTCCACTTCTGTCAATGGTAGCTTTTTCATTGCTACGACGATGAGGGTTATTGCAACTTAAGGTTCCTTTGAGGGTTCCATCCCTTTTTAAGTTTTCTCTAAGCCAGCAATCCCTTGTGTTAAACCGTAGTAGAGGCTAACAAAAGGACGAGAAGGGGGAACAGTCATCATTGTATCAAGGTGAAATATGTGGCACTGATGCAGGAAGGGGAAAAATTGAGCATCAAATTACTATGGCAATGACTGAGAAATGAAATAGCTATAGAAAGAGAGTCAGTGGGACTGCAAATTGGCACATGAGTTCTCAGTACTGACTTTACTGGTAGAAGCCAAATTCAGAGTGCCCTCCATCATCCCCCTGTAGCATTTTATAGTCACTAATGACATTTTATTGCTCAAGGAGTCATTCAGCCATATATAGGTGGGAATTTTCCTTGACTTATTTTACTGTATCTCTGGTCTGATCTGGTGTGGAGTCAGTCTTTTAGCTTCTGAAACTTCTGTAGAAGGTGTTATGAGCTGTAAAGGAAGTGAAGTGGCCAGAGGCTTTGATTTCTTATGGTTAAATAATAATAATACATGGCACTTTGCTTCTTCAGAGCTTGTGCTTTTTATAGCCTAGTGTTTACCTAAGAAATCATGAACAATCAGTTTAAGAGACTGCAAAACATGCCAACTGAACAAATTTTCCTATTCTTGATGGTACAGTGGCCACAACCTTTGGGCCATTATTAGAAGCAATAATACCAAGGTTGAAGGAACAAGTGAACATGCTGCTTTGAAATCTGGCACAGGTTGCCTCCAATGTATGGTTTTCTAATACTTTAACTTGGAATAATCCCCTTTTGTCACTCTAACAAAGCTTGCATTTTAGATTGCTGTACATTTTTTTTAAAAATGACATTAAGCAACCAGGAAATGAAAATTTGGTGGTCTGATTATCCAATTACACAATCTGTAGAATTGTGCTTTGTATAGTTAATGTATTCCAGCTGCAAATATCAAGGGTTTTTGTTGTTGTTGTTTTTGTGTTAGGATTTAATTTCTTTATAACTTGGAAATAAATGAGATGGTGGTAAAGGGATAGCTGGAGCACACAGGGATGATTTGCCTAAAAAGAAGTTATGGGGAGTTAGGAAAAGAGAAGCCATTGGGAAGAACAGGAGGCACAGAAGCCAAGGGTCATTTTCACATTTAGAAAATCATACGCCCAATAAGTATTCCCTGAGGAATTTGAAATACACAGTTGCCTGGTCCACACATAATACTAGGTCACGGTTTGTTTATCCTAACTATTGTTAGTTTGAATGAGTGAACCAAGCCCTGAAGAATGTGATTTGGGGGGGGGGCGGAGGCATAAATCACAACGTGAAGTCGTGGTTTATTGTTGATTTATGAATTATGGCTTGTTTTAGTAATGGCTCAGCATTATGTCTGAACCCAACAGTCTTGCTTAACCCATGGTTTGTTTGGCCATTCCACCACTTACGTTCATTTTAAACTACAGAAGCACAAGGCTACAGAAGCAATTGGAAAAGAAATCAAGCTTTGGAGAAACAAGCCTTGTCTATGAGACAACTCATTGTTTGTTACACAAACTATTGCTTAGTGTTATGTGCAGGTACAGCTGCTATGATATAGCTGGTGCATTCCAACTCCATGTGCAGAAACTGAGTACCATGTATGAATCAACTGCACTGGATGTTCAAATGTACAAATAGGCCATATGGCTAAAAAGAGATGGGATTCTGTTTCCAAACCATGCAAAAGAGGTGGATGCCTAGAAAAAGTATTGAAGCCAAGGGTTGTGATGTTCCCTTTTGGGCTATTGTGTTGCACACTGATAAGCCAAAAGTCTTCCACCTCACCCTATGGTTCACTGTATTATGGCTCATCCCATGAATAACCTGAGCCTTACCAGTCCCAGGCTAAAAGCTATTGCCACTATTACAGATGGGTCTTGAACTAGAAGAGAGAGAAAGGGAAAAGCTGGCAAAGAAAAATATACATCCCTCCCCTCTAGAGAGGTGAATGTTGCTGTAGGTATTGCCCTCCCTAATGGATTCAGAAGTCTCAAGTTACTTGCATGAAGGGAGCAAAGGAGAAAATGAAGACTGCAAAGAGACTTATGACTGCTTTAATTTTGCCCCTACAGTATAAAATGGAACCATTTAAAAATTACTCTCTAAACCCTGCATAGGAGAGCAATAAAACTAGTTTTCACACTTTCCCCTCTAAGTGTTTTAGTCTGAATGCATGAGCCTCTGGCAAACACTGGAACATCAGAGCATCGCATCATTTTTCATTTTGTTGTTACTGTGGTGGTAGTGCTGGGGTGTGTTTTTTTATATATAATGTTTTGCTTCAGGAGGTTATCATTGCAGAATGCATCATCCAAGCAGAGTTGTTGTTGTCTGTGCTAAACCATGAACGTGCAACCATAGTTACCTCTTCTGTTTATTCTGTTCCAGCAATTTCATTAATTGTAAACCTGTTCGCTGTTTGCTAGTGAGCTATCACTGTGTGTTGTTTACTAATAGCTTTAGCTCTGAGGATTTCTGGGTACACATGAAGGGTCTTCTGATAGAAATGATGTGTGTGTGGCAGGGGGGGGGGCAATCTTCCAGGGAGGAAAAAAAAGCAATGCAATTTTTCAATATGTGGCACATTTACTATAAATAGTGGGAATCCGTCAACTCAACTAAGCATTTCATGGGAACCTCCATATCAAAGAAGACCATTTGGAAAACAGCCTTTGTCTTAAATGTGTCTGTAGACAGTGCATTTGTTGGTTTTTGAGTAAATCCAAGCCTATTTATAAGCTCATCTGTTACATGAAGGGGATATGGAAATAGCTCCCTGTTGCATGAAAATTATCTATACTCTACTAGAGACAATACACTTAGCCTACTGAAAGTAATAGAGTGAAGTCAGCTTCATAGTTTATTTTAATGGGCAAAGGCTCTGCACATCATAATATCAAATAAACTCCCCGGAAAACATCATCCTCGTATAATTGTATTATACAAGAGGAGTGTCACTTTTTCTTTGGAAGAGCACCATTACACTTTTATGATATACGTTAAGGGGAAACTAGATGGTACCATTGATTCCTGCAGTAGCATTTTTACATCAAAAGACCTATGTCTGCCGTCCAGGTCACTGATATCACAAATGAAGGGAATTTAATGGTCTAAGTTTGGTCTCCTGAGAACAACAGAATAGTTAGTACCACCATAAAGTCTGACAATGTAGCCCCTTTGGCAGGTTTTTGTTGATAATAGGCTTGAACTGCAATCTTTTTGCCTTGGTATAAGGGGATCTTTTACAGGAGGCTTGAGATGCATTAGGGGAATAAAGCAGGGGTAGGAAAAGCTGCTGAGTACACGGCTGCTTTTCACCTGCACCATACCTAGGGTAAGGTTAATGCAGTAGTATCCATGTGAAAACTGCCTCACCCTCGCATTAAAAGGAGCTTATCATTAGGGATTACTGAGCGGCTGCACCAGCTGCAAGTCTTTACTTAAAGACTTAAAGGTAAAGCTCTTTCCATTCCCTATCCAATGACATTTGCAGCTCACTATAATTTATTGAATATCTTCCAAAGAGCAAACACAGGATTTCTCCTGGCACTGTTTTAGTTGGGTTGTAAACGTTTGCCATTTACCAAGAAAGGGGAAGGGGGTGGAGGGACACATTAACACTTTTGCAAAACATGGTGTAATATTTTGAACCTACCTTTTGAACCTTAAGCTGATTCCTGTTTCTCTGAGTCCAGCCTGTATATTATTTAAAAGTCAAAGTCTTATAGTAGCTTTGCAATGAAAGTCCTGTGTCTCCCTCCCCAAAAAAGTGGCCATTGTTTTTGCTTTGGCTAACACTCTATAATGACAAAAGTATGAAAATTTTAAACTTTATGCAGAAGAGACAGTTTTTAAACACCTACTGTATTTCATAGCCACATTCTCTATGTCTCAGAATCCTTGAAAAGAATCCAAAGAGAATTTAGTGAGGTTATCTTCATTTATTAAGGCTGCCAATTTATTGATGAAGATGATAAAAAAAAATAGTTAAAGAAGGCAAATTACATGCCTGGTGATGAAACATTTTCTTCGCCTTCCGGGTAACATGCATGCAAATTATATTAATAGGCTATAATTATGTAAACTTTATTATGTGTGTTAAAGATAACATTAAAATTATAAGACAAATGACACTTAATCACCAAAGGAGGATAATGACAAAAAAGTCAGCAAAATGAATGGGCATCATAAAGATTGTTGTGCTTCTTTGCACAATGACCCTTTATATTATATTATAATAAAATAAAATAATAATAATGAATAATGTTCCACACACTATGTTTCACCTTCAAATCACTCTACAAACATTGTCTGATTATTATACAAGCATTTGGGTTCAATCAGTCTGTGCAAATTTGTGCACTGTGCATAAGACCTTTCCCCAGTCAAACACGCAGATTGCATTTTTCTTCTTCCATTTCCTACTGTATGATGCTAGATTTAACAAGTTAGCAAAAATGAATGATTGCAATATGAAATACAGATGACTGTGGTGAAATAGATGGTACCTCCCCCCCCCCCCCAGAACGAAGTACTTTAAGGGGAAACTCGGAGGAAATGCCATCTGGGTTATTCTAATTACTAACTAACTTTATGATATTTGCTAAATATTATAGAAGGGTTTTCTCAGTGGTTTATGGTTGTTAAATCAAGGTAGCACCCTCATCAGTTACTGGTGATCTCTGATGTGAGTCCTAATGCCTCCACCAATTCAGCTGCAACACCACATGTTGCTGCTTCAGAAAAGCCAGAAAGCCCATAAAGAGGGTAGGGTAGCATATGAGAACACAGAGAGGAGAGGGGAGAATGACCACTAGCCAGGAGAGAGGGGAGAATGACCACTAACCATGCCCTTTAAGGCTCACATTGCATCTCTAAAGCTATTAAGAATGGGACAGCTTTGTGCTGGCACGGATTTACCATTGGTTATAAATAGGACCATTCTGCAACTGGGCCAGTCACTGAGTGCATGCTCAGATGGAAGACTCAGAACATCTTCATTGTAGACCTGACAAATGCAAGCCTTTCAGGATAATCCTTTCAGCTCTGCCTTGCTTGCTTTGCAATAAAGGAGCATGCAAAACAGCAACAAAAGGAAATTATTTCACAGGACTACTAGTCACGAGAAATTTAAGCATCTTGGCCACATCTGCATGCCCTAGATCCACTTGTATGGATGGATGCATACACCATAACGCTGCCACTAGCTAATTTACATCTGTTGCAATGGTTGCATCGATTAGCTCGTATTAAAAGTCAGCACATTTTAGTGTGTGTGTGTGTGTGTAGATTCCATCTTCTAACATTATTTTTAACTACAAAAAAAAAAAATCAAAATTGCAGTTAATCTCATGCAATGCTTAATCTCTAAAATGAGAGCTAGCAGATTTCAAACCTGCCTGGATTCTCAGCTCCTACCCTCGAAATTCTCACAGATGTGTGTAATCTGCTTTTAAAGGAATGGCACTCTGCAATTGCTTCAAGGCACTTTTTTCTGATATCATTTCACATATTCCAGATTTCTTCCATGGCGCAAATATCTAATGAAGCCCTGGTCTTGTTGCATAGCATGCACTGGTCCCCACAGCCTGGTATGATCTCTCCTAGATGATAGCGACATTCATGTGGTTTTTGTAAAATGGACATCGTGCACATCACTACAGCCACTGTCTCAACCCCCTTGCCCCAAAGGGGGATACTACTACAGAATGCAGCATCCTCACACTAGAGCATTCTCTCAACCGTGGGTTGGCATGGCATGGGTTCAAGGCACAGGACGAGTGAGCCTGAGATTCTGGAGAACAGGAGGGAGCAGAAAAGCTGAGATGTAGAGGGAGATGCAGATGTAGTCAGGTCCCAGGCCTCAGAGGGCTAAGTTGGCCAAAGACTCCCACCAGAGACAGGCTGCTTTTTTGTTTGAGTTTATCACTTTATTCTAACAAGACTCCTACCCCTGGCCTCAGACAAGCTCTGGATAGAGCTTTCGGTCCATCCGTCCCCCCAAAAAACACCCATTATTACCAAATGTGCAGGCTATAAAACATTCAGCAATACTGGAATATGACATCATAGAATTATGGAGGGCTTTCCTTATTCGAACCCTTGATGCGAATGTGCTAGGCCATGGGAGGGAAAGAAGCATATTTTGAATATCTTGTTTAACATCACAAACCTGTATGGGAATCTTGCAGAGCAATGCTAAATATTTCTCATCCATCATTAGAACATTTGGCTTGAATGGTGGTGGTGGGGAATCTTGCTGACCTTAATCCCACCTGAATCATAGTTAATAATAGTACATGAAGGTCATTTTCCTGTCAGGCAGGTGTGAAATATTTTGTCTCTTTGCCATTCAGCAAGTCATCCGGCTTAAACTTATATGTTTAGACATGTTCATATTCTTTAATGGTACAACATTTAGTTGGGCAGGATGAAAGTGACAGAGCTGAATCTTCGCAAACAGAAAAGGTTACCTCTTTTCTTCTATCAGGCCCAAGACAGTGGAGCAGCAAATTGTGCCCCCCACCCCACCCCCAAAGCCAAGCATTCGGGGCAGCTGAGAAATTCCACAAAACAGCGCTATTATTTATTGTCCATCATAATAATCACAATAATTTTGAAAATTAAAAATCTGGTGCCTTTTCATGAAGCCAAACCAGCCGTCTCCCTCTCCCTACTGGTAGGGCTGGCCCAGACAAGACCACTTCAGTTTGCAGCCCTGATGAACGCCTGACTAGCCTCCCTTGATCCCAGGATATTAATCATTATGAATGATTCCCAATGCAGAAAACCATATTGCTGTCTATTTCCCATATGCAAAACATAAATTGTTAATGGGTTTACTGTCCAAAACACTGCTCCAGCTCTATTATGTATGTATGCACTGAAGCTGTGAGAGTGATTTGCTAATCTGGAGGCTGTGGTAAATATTTCTTTGTGTCAGTCTTTCATCTGCATTCCTAAACTTCATAACAAAACTTCAAGGAGCGGGGGAGAAAGAAACTATTAGCTGCGAATTAGACATTCTCAGGGAAGCCTAGAATTATTTTTCAGGACAGAGGGCTCAATTTCTCAATCTCAGGTGTATGATTAAAATCAATTAAATCACTCTTCCAATGTCAGCGTCAAGATTCTCCTGACAAATGAAATTATGCGAGAAAAGTGTTCTCTTCACTCTTCAACCCTTTCTCAGTATCGCTCACATCCACAAATGAGATCAAAATTTTCAGCTCAGGGATTTCAGAGATATTTTCCATAAGAACATGAAAAATCCCAGGAACCCTATGTAAGTAGACTTTATAGTCTCTAGTGGCAAGATTTTGATGGCCTCTGTATGGTTGGATATATTCATGACTAACAAAAATGAAAAAATTACTGAGCAAAATTTAACCATTTGGCCACCACACTTGATTCTTCCCCCCACCCCCCAATAAATTAAAGTTTCAAATGTAGCACTATGTACTGTGCTACAAGGGTACACGAGGTAACCTTTGCGTCTCTCTTTTTATTCACAGAGATGTCCCTGATGACATTCTCTTATTGAAAAACTGAATTTTATCAGTCTCCTTCAGTTGCTTCCCAGATATAAGGACAGAAAGCAGGCAGACTCAGCTACAAATGACCACATCATTTCCTGGGGCCCTGAAGGGTTAATAGTAATTTACAGTAGCATTCATCAAAATAAAACCATATATTGTGCACACACACTCTCTCTTTTTGTCTGTGCAGGAAATATAATTGTTAAAACGCAGATATATCTCATTTCCAGAAGTGCTTTCATGTGCCTGGACCATAATACTGGCAAATTATTTAGCTCTTAATTTGTTAAAGCATGGACTTAAGTTTAAATTTTACCCATGAGACTTGTTGTATATATTATTTGCTGGTTTGCTTTCACTCTGTTTTCTTTAGAGACATAAACAAATGTTTTCTGCATTTCAGAAGTTTTCCTATTCCCTATACTTTTTCCTCCACATGCTTTGGGGCAGCAGCATTACACATAGTATTTTGAAATATATTATTTTGGTTCTTTTGAAGGAAAACAGCCTGAATTCTACAACAGGAAGAAAAAGAACAACATTTGGGGGTGGGGAAATATGATCTGGGGGGCAGTGAGAGAGAGAGAGAGATGTAGCTCAGTGACAGAGCACATGTGTTGCATGCAGAATGTTCCCTGTTCAAGACCTGGCATTGCTAGGTCAGGCTAGGAATGCATTCCAATGCTGGCACATAGCTGCTGAATAAGAGCCTTGTTTGCAGCTAGGAGAGTGAGGAAGCAACATACCCTGATAACTGGCATGTAGCCACATGCAGGGGTCAGTGTGGAAGCCAGACATGTTATCTCCTTATGAGGAAGTTCACAAGGATGTAGGAGAATTCAGGGGTGCAACTGACAGGGGAGGAGACATGGGGCTTTCGTACAGGAGTTGCCTACCTAGGCGCTGAATAGGATGCCTTGAACTGATGCAGTCACCCACCTGAGAAACTGTCAAAGCTTCAGGTGTGGATGAAGTATTTCTGGAGATGGTGGGGCACTTCAGTTTCGCTTGCCGAGTTGCTGCCCACCAGATGGGTCTTTCTGATGTGGCTTTGTGATATCACAAAGGGTCTCTCCAAGCCTCATTACCATGTATGAGTCACACAGGATGTGTGGGAGGATTTGCAGGTATGGGGAGACTTTTTGAAGCATTTCCATGAGGTTTCATTCTGGAGGGACAGCCACAGGCTCCAGGCTGAACTCTAGGTTCCAGTGTCCCTGGCTCTTTGGTGTATTTTTTTCCAGAATAGTTGGTACACTGATCCGAATCTTGGCAAGCCAAAGGGTTAACTCATGATTGGACTCTTCTGGAATTTTCCCTTACTGCAGTTTAATATGGTTTTTGTCCGAGCAGCTTGCTAATACCACTGTCCATTTTTGGCATGACAACCAAGCCAGATCCTTAATTCACTCACTTCTAAGAACACTTGGGCGATGGAGCTGGCTTGGGTTTTTCCTGCTGTCTCCACTTCTGGGTCCTTTTTCTTACACACCATGAGCCAGGCCTTCCATGGGAGTAGAGGGAAGGTGAAATCCTGTTGTGTCGGTGGAAACATATGGGAACAATGGTGGACATTGTTCAAATACAATAATTATACAGTGGTACCTCGGGTTACATACGCTTCAGGTTACATATGCTTCAGGTTACAGACTCCGCTAATCCAGAAATAGTGCTTCAGGTTAAGAACTTTGCTTCAGGATGAGAACAGAAATCGTGCTCCGGCAGCCTGGCGGTAGCAGGAGGCCCCATTAGCTAAAGTGGTGCTTCAGGTTAAGAACAGTTTCAGGTTAAGTACGGACCTCTGGAACAAATTAAGTACTTAACCCGAGGTACCACTGTATGTATTTTTGAAAGGCCAACCTGTTTTGGTTTTAAATTTTGAACATTACATTTTATTTTACTACTTTGAAATCATGTGTAGCTTTTCTGGCCCCAGCTCTACTTTCTACAATCCTGTCAAACCAGTTATATTGCCAACTCTGTTTTTCCAGATTAAAAGCACCCAAATACAAATTCTGGAAATATACTCAGCCCCGCTGAATACAATTAAATCTAAGTGTATGCACTGCTGAGTACAAACAAAGAGACAATACTGGGACTTATCAGGTATCCTGTGCTTTATTACTAATCCACGTGTGGGAAAGACTGAGCAACAGCAAGCGCTTGAGTGTTTAATGGAGTTATTTAGGGTCCTAGATGCTCACTGCTCGTGATACCTCCAAAGCAGTGCGACACATGGCGACAATAAAGAAAAATGGGGGGAAATATGAAGAAGGCATTTTTGCAGCCCCCGCCTGAGCCCAGCAATGAGGATGGTGAAGCAGAGTTCTGATAAGATCAATTACTTTTTAATTTTATTGCCTCTCTGGTCAAGTTTCTAGTGTCAAGATTCTCAAGCCCTAATCAGCATTCACGGTGTTTATAGCCCACAAGGAAGATCTCACCAGGCAAAGCTAATTCAAGGTGGGATTTACACAACTCTGCTTAGTTCACGTATCTTCTTTTATTATAGTATTATTATGGTATTGAGGAACCACAATGAAATTTTATTTCTTTGGAATTGACACACAATGATTGAAACTCCCAAGAGGCAAACCATGGAAGAAATCCACCAGAGGCAGTTATGCACTAGAAGTTATCTTCTTTCTCATGTGTTTCCTTTCCCCCTTTTATCCGCGCCCCCCTCCCCTCCGCACATACAAAATCAACACCTCAAAGTGCTTTTTGGCTTTCATTTTGTTTATTCCAGCCATAAATATTTTATTACTTAAAAAGGGAAGCAGTGCTTGCTCCTAATTGTTTTTGATTAAATATGCTAATTACATTTTGGAATATTAATGACACATACGGTACTAAATGTTTTAATAATGCAATGAAATAAGCTGGCAAATATAACAACAAATTAACCTGAAACTGCTACATGATTTTCAGAATTTTATATTATACCAATACAAATAAAAGGGTAAAATAAATAGCCAATCCATTCTGGGCTGGACACCTAAAGTTTGGGTTTTTTAAAATAACATAAAATTACAATGTGTTGGGCATGCTGTATATGAACTTCTTAGACCTGGTAGTAAGCTTTGTGTCTCTCTGAATATGTGATCCAAGGCTGTGTATGACTATTTTAATTTTGGATTGGCTGTAGGAAAGTATTTGGTTCAGGTGTGGGGGAAGAGTTCTGCCTTCTACCCAGTATCATTCTGAGAAGCCCATCTGTCCCCTCCAGCCTAGTCCCATTTCTCCAGCTACTATTATTACACTACCATCCTCAGTGCTGTTCTACCATCTTGATTGTAACACCTATTTGCTTATATTCAGCAAAATGGCTACCTTACCTAGGAAAATATTACAGCTTAGCAACAAAGTAGGTAGTGTTGCACTGCTAGAAGCTGCAGGAACCAGCAGTGAGTACTGGGTAGCATCTAACATGAAAGATCTTTCTGGTGGGATAGTTTGCAGACCCTCTGAGTGTCCCTATTTTCCAGGGACAGTCATGGATTTACAGAAGCCATCCCAGTTTCTTATTTGTTCCTGGAATGCCCCACTTTTGCCTAGGACGTCCCTATTTTCAGCAGAGAAATGTTGGAGGGTATGAGTATGTAGTCTTGCTGGGCAATGCTAGTTGAATGATAGTGAATCTAAAGGTCTCTGTACCTTCTTCACACTGTCCCTTCTCATAGTTCCCTTACATGAAAAGTTTTTAGACCTGAATATAAGCTTTAATGGAAAGAGGGGCTGATGGGAATTATAGTCCAAAAGCATCTAGAGGACACCAGGTTGGCAAAGGCTGTACTATAAAATATGGCACAGATATTAGAAGTTCTCTTCTGCCAAGATGTGCTACCCGTATGTCCTAGAAACAATCTAGGACAAAAATGACAGGGATAGAAGGCTTGGTTTGAGAAATGTGTTTTTGTCTGTGTGGTAAAAGAGATTCATTTGCCAGTGAGAAGGATCAAAGATTGTGTTTTGAAACCACTGGGAGGTTACCCACTGAGTTCAAGATGAATAGGATTTGATCCTTACCCCCAATCTAGGAGCTCAGAATAAACATTGGGTACCCATGTAAGCCAAAAATTAAAGCATTCTTCTTTTGTGGTAGAACAAAATTGGATATATCCTTTAAACCTAATGTGTGATTCCTTCATATTCCTGCTGCAAGGAGAGTGACTCTTAATTGGCATCAATTAAATCTAACTTTCTTCTCCTTCCTCTTTTAAACTTTTAGTTGACTTCCTTTGCAGTTTTGCTGCAAACCTACGCTTGTTTGCTTGCTTTTTTCATTGTAATTGTTTTGGATGGAAAACTCGTTTTCATTGCCTTAATATCTATGTGGGAGAATCTGTAATATAAACAAAAATCAAACATAGCTTTGAATGAACACATAGAAGATTACCAAGGCCTATCAGATCAACCTAAATTCAAAAGCACAAGGCAGTTTGTTCCAGCAAAGAACTAAAGCCAAGTTGAGAATGGAACGGAACTTAACAAAAACCACACACACACACACACACACACACACACACACACACACACCTCTTTGATATAAAGGGGAGAGGAATCTCACCAAGGCCACATTCACACCAAACGTTTAAAGTGCTATGATACCACTTTAAGCAATCATGGCTTCTCCCCCAGGAGTTCCGGGAACTGCTGTGTGTTAAAGGTGCTGAGAATTGGTGGGAGGCCCGTATTTCTCTCCCAGAGCCTCAGGGTTACCAGTGAAGAGAGACTTATTGTTAAACCACTCTGGATTGCAGGCAGGAGGCCTCAGTCTAAAATATTTGGGGGCAGGTGTGTCCCCCTCCCAGATCCCTTTTAAGATCAGATCCCCTCGAGTCCAAAACAGATCTGGAAGCTCTCCTCACTGCCCCACCTTCCAAGGTGATGGCGCATAAAGGAGGGCCTGTGGCAGCCATAGGGCCTTATATTTCAGACCTGGATTCCGGCATAAACATACATAGCTGCATCCCAAACTTGAGCACTGAAACACAACAGTACCCTGTATAAATTTGTGGCTTTCGCTTTCTGGTGTCCCTAGACACTGTTGTAAGTATGCATTGGAGCATGGCAATCACAGCAAGGATACAGGCTGCTGACGTCAGCAAGGGCAGCTGTCCACTCAGGAGTCAAGCAAGTAAATGGAGCTAGCTGTGGCACTTGCCACCCCACCAATCAGCATCGAACAGTAAGGATGGGAATTCCTCTACACCAGGGGTAGGCAACCTAAGGCCCATGGGCCAGAAGTGGCCCATGGAGACTGTTTAACTGGCCCATGAGCCACCCCTGAACCAAGCCACCCACTCAGCGAGTCCCCATGCGCTGTCCTAAAGCAGCACAGCACGGGACTCCCTTCCGTGCCTCCGGAAATTGCTTCTGCGCATGCCCAGACACTGGAAATCGCTTATACGTAGGCGCGATTTCCAGTGTCTGGGCATGCACAGAAGTGATTTCCAGCACTGTGGACATGCATAGATGCTATTTCCAACATCACGCTGCACCGGTCCAGCCCACGGAGGATCTCTGCGGGAGTGATCTGGCCCATGCCCAGTAAGCCTTACCTTTTGTTGCCATGCAGTAGCTGTCAGTCAGCTACCTCATCGCCCATAGCTAATGCTAGCATTAGGATTCCTTTTTTCTCTCTCTGTGATTCAATCAGTGTACATATGCAGAGTGCAACAGTACTGAAAAATACCCTTCAGACTGAAAAGTACAGCCAACTATAGGTGTGCAGTAGTCTCAGCCATGTCCATACATCAAAAACAGAAGTGTGGCACATTACTAACTTGCAGGTGCCAGTTCATAAACAAGAGCAGGTGACTTGGAAACTGAAAATCAAGATAGGCAAAAAAGTGCGCATCCTTACTAATAATAATTGCAGATTGGTGATGGTGGTGGTAGTAGTAGTTATTTTGTTATTTATACCCCTCCCATCTGGTTTAACTCTTAGGTTGTGGGTCTACAGTAGTAACACACTATAAGCCAACCATTAACTCATTAAGACAAGCTTCAGCAACATTATCAGCTTCTATCCATCATCTCTAAAATTGAAATTATATTGATTTACCTCATAAGGTTATTAATATAAATATCTGCCAAATATGGCAAAGAACTTTGTACATTAGAAGTGTATATATTTTATGTAGCATATAGTATAGTCTGGCACATTTTTAAGTTCATTAGATATTTGATTTTAGAAGTGCCCTCTGCAAATGAATTCTAGGGTCTATTGGTTATGTGAAAAGTAATTTCATTTTTAATACACTATTTGCCATCTATTAATTCACTATTTTCTGCCTTTTAATTTAATTGAGCATCCATTAGCCTTACATTAAACCATTTCTACAAAATGAACTTAACAAAACTTTTAGAAAGACCTGCTCACTTTCTTATTAAACCCAATCATCTTCTTGTATGCCCACTCACAGGTTCTAATATTGTGAAAGGAATTCTGCTCATATAAACATGGTCTGCCTTTCCAAAATGGATCGCATAAAACCCATAGACAATAATTTATTAGAGTGATTTTCCTCTGGGCTTAATTGCTTATTGATTTTGGGATCTTGGATGGTCAAATACCACTATATAGTTAGCTCACCATTGCTATGCAGGTACAATAAAACCTTAGAGTTACAAATACCATGGGAAATGTTCATAAACACGAACATTCTGCTGCTTCTCTTGAAACCTCAGTGTGCCACTCACTTTTCCTTCCAAGCACACTGAACACAAACAGACATTTTCCTGTATTCCTATTAATTTCTATAAGCCTTCCCAATTTGGTGCCTTCCAGGTGTTTTGGACTACAGTTCCCATCAGCCCCAATCAGGATGGCCAGTGGTGAGGAATGCTGGGTCACATAGTACCAACAACAACTGGAGTGGACGAGACTGGGAATGGCTAGCTGAAAGACAATCCCCTCATTATTTGGTATCAGTCTCATTATATCCCAAAAGGTATGTGGTTGTTCTGTTTTCATAGTCTGTTTAATAATATGGAATGTAATCTAGGCAGACCAAATCAGCCTGATGAAATTCTAAAACCCAGTCCCCAAATATCTGTTTTTGTTACTCACATAGATAATTTTTTTAAAGGCCAGTGAACTTTTGCAGTATAAATAGTGGTAAGATCTGCTCTCAACAGGTCAGTGGTTCAACACAATTTGATCATAAGCACATGCAATAAGTTCTCACTGTAAAGCTAAGGAGGGTAGGGAAAAAACCTTCATTAAGGTATCAGGATATATATATATATATATATATATATATATATATAGTTTTCATATGATTTGCAGCCTTGAACATCTTAAACAGCAGCATTGCTCACTGGTGAGGAGTAATGAAAGGATAGGAGAAACAGGCTTTATCCTACTGCTCTTTTAGTGGCTTTTGATTCCCACCCACGGGACTACCCACCTCTTGGGCTCCATCAATCCACTCTCTTTCTATGAACCCTCTGCCACCTCTCAAACCTGAGAGTGATGAATTAGTAGAGGCAGTGTCTTGCTGTGTACATGTCTGCCCAGGGATGAGTTGAGAATATTCATCTCGTTTCACTTGTGACCTTTTTCTGTTCTGCAAACCCAAAAGGTCTGTGCTGCATAATAGGAACTCAAAACAAAAGATAAGCCAAGTAACCTATGCATTGTTGAACGTTTGCTTGACCTTATGATTTTAATAGGCCCTGCTAATTTTTAATTGCACAGTCAATATCTATTATACAAATTAAGTGGTAATAGGTATTTGTATTTTTTAAAACGAATTAAGCTGATTACACAAATCTTTAACCAAGCAGTGACTAATCCGAGGCACAAACATTCCTTTGATAAGATACATTCAAGCAAACATTTTTGTGGCAAAATGTTATCAGATAGCAAATAATTAGGTTAAGATGCTCCGTTCAGATCGTTAAGTGATGGTATTGGGAGCACTCCAGAAGGGATTGCTGTACAGTAAGTTCTCCTTTGTGGCTTCTGGCTAGCTTGCTAAATTCCTTGATGCTTCTCAAAGCAACCACATTCTCACACAGCAATTTAGAGGAAACCTTTTATCAATAAAGTCACAAGCAAAATTATGGTGTGGCATACGTAATTCTTGACAGTCTACAATCCGTGTGCTGCTGCGCTTGTGGAGGTGCGATTTTTGACAAGCAATGGAGTGACATACTTAATCCTATAAGAATATCTAGTATGTCTATTCTTGCTTGATGTGACTAGAAGAAAGGAAGAACGGAAACATTTGTTACCCGCCATGATATAGAAAGATGACTGCAGAATGTTCCAAACCGTGACAGTGTTCCGCCAATGACATTCTGTCCAAGGACTTTGGAGAGCTAATCGGGTAGGAACTGTGCCCAACCGCATTTACATAGATGTGGGAAGTGAAATAGTTTTCTGGCCCGTACTCCAACAGACAGCTAGTCTGTGGTCATCGAGATTCCTTCACCTTCACTTCCGTTCTCATGGTAGGCCAAGGTCATGCCAAAAACCATTTAAGATATGTACACCTCTTATTTCTGTTTGTCCTTTTGCGGTTTGTGGTTCTGTAGATGTAAACAGTTTGGTAGAAAGACAGAATGGAGGAAAATGTTCAAAGGAAGAAAAAATGCTAGGGCGAAGCATGTTTACATTTTAAATGGTGAATTGTACAACACTATAATTTAAGAAATAACTTTTGAGCAACTCTTGGCTTCTATTTCTTTTTCTTTCTTTCTTTTTAGAGTTGAGCATGCCCCTGGTTTTAAATTTGCATTTAGGAAAGTGCTCAATGCCTGGATATCTGTAGAATGTCAAGGGTTAAGTAACCACATTTCTCCATGTGGTATGTGTAGTTTGGAAAGTTCTCAATTGTTTGGCTTTCCACTTTCAGTGTTTGGTTTCTTGTTACATGAAGCATGGAGAGTTTAACTAAGCTGTTTTTCATTGTTGAAAGAAAAGTAAATTGCAAATCCCCTGGAGAGGCTCTTCAGTTCAGTTACTAACATCACTATTTCTAGTTTCCACATTAGATATCCCCGACAATAATATTGAAGATCAGGGATCCTGTGGAGCTTCACTGTTCTGAAATATATTTCATTCTGTAGGGCTGTCGAGCTCTGGAATAAGAACAAAGCTTCAAATTAAGTGCATCTCTTTCAAAAGACAGAGCGAGTCTTTCTGCATGGACACATATTGTTCATAGGGATGGTGGGAAATGCAGTTCAGTTTCCATTTTTAGGTGAGCCTACTTTACTTGCGCGGGACGCAGGTGGCGCTGTGGGTTAAAGCCTCAGCGCCTAGGGCTTGCCGATCGAAAGGTCGGCGGTTCGAATCCCTGCGGCGGGGTGCGCTCCCGCTGCTCGGTCCCAGCGCCTGCCAACCTAGCAGTTCGAAAGCACCTCCGGGTGCAAGTAGATAAATAGGGACCGCTTACCAGCGGGAAGGTAAACGGCGTTTCCGTGTGCGGCTCTGGCTCGCCAGAGCAGTGATGTCACGCTGGCCACGTGACCCAGAAGTGTCTCCGGACAGCGCTGGCCCCTGGCCTCTTAAGTGATGTGGGCGCACAACCCCAGAGTCTGTCAAGACTGGCCCGTACGGGCAGGGGTACCTTTACCTTTACCTTTTACTTTACTTGCACCAAAAGAATTCAATACCCAAATACTGCTGTTTCTCCATATGGGTATAGTTCCCAAACAAAAAAAAAGTGAGTACCCAAAAGTGTTTAATAGGGGGAGAGTGAGTAAAAATGCATATACTAGTGGGAATGTGGGTAATAAAAAAATGCATAATATTGAGGAAAATTTCTTGGAAAATCTCTATATTAGACAAAACCCATATTACAAAATTAGAAATCCTGCATAAAATAGGCACCAAGACCAGGCCCCGTAATCAGATCTCCAGCTGCTTAGTTTCTGTAAGCTAAGGAAAGAATATAGGGTTCTTAAAATATGTTCTCTTTGAAAATTTAAGTCACCATTTCTAGCACCTGCTACTCTTTGGTTGCTTGAATGGCCACAATGTAATATTAATTCTTCACTTGAACATTTGCAGGCCCTAAGCAGTCTTTCTTCTCCTACTGAGAATAGTGTGTTGCCAGATATCCCTTTCCCTTCTCTTGCAACAATGTGGGTGGTGATGCTTCTCTCATACATGAAGGGGAAGCTGCACTTTTATTTACTGTATTTATATTTCACTTTACAAAGAACCAGGGTTGCCACCTTTGGTCGGCCAAAATAAAGAACAGGTCGAGCAAAGTATGGGAAAGGTTGGGGAGGACTGGGGGGCTAAAATTATTTTACCTGGTGCAGCAATGACTTCAAAGCAAGCCACTGCAATTGGGTTTACAATGCCATCACGTTTTAGCTGCTCTGCTCTGCTCTGCACGTTGCACTGAATATGTGCCTTGAATATTTTTTCTTCTTCTGATCTTGCTCTGTGGTCACCTGTCCTTCCTCACTGCCCATGCCCTGCAAACTCTTCCACTCTCCACCAAAGCAGGCCCATTTGTAAACCCCGCCCCCGCCCCCACTCGCTTTCCAAGTCTGACTCACCTGCCCCCTTTGCAAGGGCAAAAAGAAACCTCTCTCTGCTGGCACCAGAGCCATCCTCCCTGCACAAAAACACACACACACACACTCTCTCTCTCTCCTCCCATCCCCACCCCACCTTTTGCCCATGTCCCACAATAACTCTCGCTCTCACTCTTGGCTATCCTCCTCATTGTTCCACCCTGTCTCACCCAAACTTCTGCTCTCCTCCTCCCATCGGACCCACCCTCTGCCCACACAGTTTGGAGGAGGAGGAGGAGGAAGAGCTTGAATACATGAAAAAGACATCCCGATTGAAGTCAAACAGGACAAGGCACACTTTTCTCCAAAAAACAAAGAGGACGATTGCATTTTTCTAAGTATCAATCCTAGCTCCTGTTCTGTGCAGTCTGATTCTTCAGGTTTCGGTTCTGCAGACCCTTGCCCACCAATACCAGATAGAGTGGTTTCCAATTTCTGGTTCAATATCAGGAAGCTGGTGCAAGTCCCCCACTGGCAGTAATGCAGTCTCAGACGTTTTGCACTCGGTAGTGCAGTCTCTCCTCTTAACCATGAGCCGCAGCCAAGAGTAATCCTTGGGAGTCAACATGTAGGCAATGCTGGGCTAGATGGACAAATAGTCTGACCTGGTATAAGGCTCATTATCTCATTACCTAGGCTCATTATCACCTTAAAGGCTAAGGAATGAGGAGGAAAACCAGGTCATGTTGCATTGCATGCTGCTAAGAATTCTGTGACACAGGTGCACAACTTCCTCAATTTGACAGCAGTGTCAAATTTAGGAATCTGAGCGAGAGATTCCAGTTCTCCCTTCTCCCATTGGAAATCAATTTTGCAACTATAAAAATGTGTGTATGTTGCATGTCTGCAACTTTGACTTGCATGATGCTGCAATTTGTTTAAACTGTGAAACTGTATGTATGAAAACATCGCTACAGTTATTTTCTATATTCAGTTCCACTAGAAGAGTAATAAGCAAACTCCCCCTACAGGATTTATCTGTCAATTGCAATATAAATATATTCTTGCAGGCTCTGATTTGTTCTGCTAAATATTTGGTAATCTATAAAGACTGCTCAGAATAAACTCAGTTACAAAGACAGAAGTATCTTCATCAGAGTATTGTACATTTCATTTCCTTTGCAAGATGAATAATGCAGTAAGAACACCCACTCCCTTTTCCCTGGTCCCTCAGGCCAAAATAGACAAGTTCAACTACAAATGCTAAAGGGGAATTTTTTTGCAAACTGCTATCAATTATCCCACTTTTTATTAGCAAGGTTCCACTGGGCAAAAAAATAAATAAAAATGTTTTGATTAGGGATTTGGTGTTTTGTTTGTTTTGGGTTTTTTTATCTGAAAGGAAAAAAAGGTTTCAGAGAAGAAAGAAATGAGATCAAATTAAAGCAAAATCATTTTCTTGTATTTAAAAAGCTTGATACTGTTTTATACAGCAAATGCCTTTTGTCTTAAGCCATTCACCAGGAACTAACACTGCAGGTTTAATGCCAACAAATTCAACCGCTGCAAATGCAAATGTAACAGCCCATTTTTCTCGCACCAAAACATGCGATAATAATACTTTTTTTCAGTGCTCCATAGTTTGTGAATTGCTGCTCTGAAGTAACTTGGGCATATTGGCCTGAGGTTCTGAAGCACCTCAGGCAGTATTGTCTGAGGTAACCTGATGTAAATAATGATCAGGAGCAAAAAAAAAAATAGAGCCTAAAAGAATCATAGCCCAGTAGTAGAATATGCTTTCCACAATGCTGATTGGGTCAGATCTGCTCAACCTGTAGCCTACTATGTCAAACGAAGTCCAACAATCATTCTGAAAGTGGTTGGGGTAGATGCCCCTGAGACGAGACTGGTTTGGTTAGATTCTTTATTATACCAGCAAGGCATGTCTGGCAAAGCAAGAGCAATAGGAGCTGGTCTGAGGCAAAGTATTCTCAGTTAGCAAGGGAGCCAAGAGCTCAGGCACAGGGAACTAATCAGAAGAAGCTGTTGCTGCAGAAGCAGCAGACAAGCAGCAGTTTAGTGTTTTTAAAGCTTTTCCTCCTGCTCCACTCCTTCCTGGAGCCCTGGGCATGCTTCAGTCCTTGCCCCATCCTCATGAGTAGGACTCAGAAATGGCAGGTTTTAATTGGGTCTTCTGTTCTGAGCCTCAGCTCAGCCGAGTCACCATCTCTGCTCCTTAGGTGTTCAGGGTAACTGTGGGCAGAGGAACAAGCTGTAGGTGTGAAGTCAGGGATCATAGAGTCCCTTGATTCTGTGGCTTCCTGGGGTAGGTGGATCACTTGGGGCTAGTGGCTTCAGGGGTTATTGCATCCCCATGGTCCTTTTCCATGGCAAATGGTGGGATCTTTCTCCTTTGACATGCTAGGGTGGTTCTGAATTGAGTGGGCGCAAGTTCTAATGCATGGTCAGTAACTCTTCTGGATTTGTTCTCTGCCTGAGACTAGTTCTGTGCCAAAATATTTCTCAAAAGTTTCCTTCTGCTGCAAAAGAAGCTTCCATTTTTCCTGCCTTATTCTTTTTGCACTTGAAAATTTCTTTAGAACTTTGGTGGGTGCAGGATTTTGAGCTTACTGTATAATTCTAAGTCAGCTAAGCTTTTATTTCTCTAGCACTCTGCAGCCCCCCTGGCTGCCTGCACTTCCTGATATGAAAAAGTCCCATGGGAAGATTTACTTCTTGACATCTTTCCCTGGGCACCTGAGGAGGCTGCAGTGTATAGATTTGTAGTATAAACAGAAGGACACTCACCCCCTCCACCAGGTTAGGGCAACAGGAACACTGCACACCACCCATGAGAATTCCACGAACATTTCCTTTTTCCTTTCATAATTTTTGGATGCAGTTTCCTTTTTCATTAATCATTGGAGAATGATAAAGCCTGACAATCTTTTCTCAACTAAAGAAAGCAGTGCTCAACCAGGCCCCTGTGAATGTGACCTCTGTCTGGAAGAATACCCCAAATCAGCACATATCCATTTGCAGGTGTTACGCCCTGACCATGTGTAAGAGAGCGTTGACAAAATACATCGTTTGAAGCAAGAAGGGAGGCATGAAATTCTGAAGAGCAGTATCATTCATCTGATACCACAGAATCACTCATTCCTCCTCCTATCTCCTTGTCACTCTGAACTCCTAGAATGGCCATATAGGAGTCCTAGTGCTATACCCCCGCAGAGTATGCAGTGATGTGTGTGTGTGTTGTACATTAAGGTGTGTGTATATGAGAGCTCTCATCTGCTTTCTGAACTGCATTCAACAAACACAATGTATTGCTTTTTCTCCTCACATAAGACTCTCCCTAAATTAATTCAAGTTTTGTATAGATTGACTATATGCCCAACATCACTAGAACATCAGGCAAAGGCTTTATACAGATCTGCGCCTGATAAATTTGTTTTAGCCTGCCCTGGGATGGGAGAGTTGTAACAAATGTGTTGCAGACAGTTTGGCCTCAGTGCTGTGCAGACAGCTCTTTAGCATATGCTGCTGATGCCAGACAAGTTTTGCTTTGCCTATTGATAGGCTGCAACTCAGCCTAGGCCAAGATTTATAAAAGGTCTTCACTTCATAAAATATTGCAGGCAGATTGAATTGAGTACTTTTTGTTTACTTCTGACCTTTGTTTGAAAAGCATTGGCCTACCAACTAGAGGTTCAGAGAAGAAGTGTATTAAGAGGGTTGTAGAGTGATATTTTCTGGGCTGCCTTTTGTGGCTGTTGCCTGGTTATCATCATATTCATTGAAAATGTTGTGAAAAAAGACAGGGGAATTGATTGAATTAAACAGAAACAAGCAACATTAACCATTATGTTATATTGAATTTTACACTGGGACTCAATATGCATTTGCTCAATAAATTGTTGCAATTATAGCATATAAAAAGTATTATTTGCATATTTGGAACTATATCTGGCCTTGGCTCTAGGAGGTTATTTACACAATCAGTGTTCTGTTACCACATGGTCTGCTTATTTTACTTGGTCTCACAGTGAATCCACATGGAAATGAATTGTACCAAGGATCCAACACATATGAGGATTTCATGTCCCTTTAAGTTAATCCAGCCTCAGGATAATCATGCATGTTGACCTCATCCTAAAGCAGCTTGGATCTGTCACATAACTGAGGACCACATGGGTTAGTTCCCATTCTTCACTGGAGCAAGGGAACTTTTAGATTCAGTGCAATGTATGTCAGTCATAAGATGACTGAAGGAAAACTCCCACTAATTTTGGATAAAGTGTTTCTGTGAACCCGTACATACAATCCTACAAGTAGAACATATTGTTCTAATGTATGGTGAGAAAAAATGTGCCCTACCTATGAGTGTGAGAATCAAAGCATCAGTATAGTCATTTCTTTCAATAGTTTCTTTTTCACAATATCTTTAATTTCTTATGCATGAGGTCAATGCTGAAATGCTCGGATTACAACAGAAGCCACAAACTTTGAAATACAAACTGGTATCATGCACATTAATCACAATGGCTGGGCTTGACTCACACATACGTTCAATATAAGTAGTTTTGCTGATTCCTCAGTTGACTTTCATTCTCTCCTCTCCTGCTTTTAAACAGCTGTGAGGTTATGCATACTGCAGATGGATGAGCCACAATGCTCATACAAACTTGTATTTCTCTTTTGTCAGCTTAAATTTTTTGGCCCACCGGCCAACAACTGCAGTTGGGGAGAATATCTCAGCTGGAGAGAAAACAGATTAATGTCTCCTCATTCTGAAAAAATGTGGCTTCCCTTGGTCCCTGATCAAACTTATCCCAAAAAGTGTTATTTATCGAGGAAAATAGATAACCGTATAAAGGTTTCATAATTGCCTTTTGAAGAACTAAGATATTTGTTGCACTGTGATGCTTTTCAGTAAAGTACCTGCTGCACATTACTCAGTTGTTTAACTGGATCAAAACAAGGAACTTCCTTAATAGCAGAAGATGTGGCATCACTGAAATATTCAGTCACTGACGTGCATGGAACTGAGAGCTGGCATTTAATACACAGTAATAATAATACATGGGACAACAGTCTCATTTATGCATGCAGGGCTTTGGTAGGGTGTTTCCAAACATATTATTATTATCATGCTTATAATGATGTTTGGGAGGGGCTGAGTTATAGGAACATAGGAAGGTACCATATACTGAGTCATACCATTGTTTCATCTAGTTCAGTAATGGTTATATTGACTGGCAGAGGGTCTCCAGCTTTTCAGTCAGGGGTCTCTCCCAGCCCTTCTTGGAGATGCCAGGAGTGGAACCTGCATGCAAAGCAGATGCTGTACTACTGAGCTACAACCTTTCATAGATGACTCACTCATATACTGTATGTAATGGAAAATACATTTTCATCTTCTCATCCACAGCCATCTATGAACATGATAGCATGATAGTCTTTAGTTTTTTTTACACCCATTGCATCTAATGTTCATTTTCATTTACATGAAATGGAAGTTACTGTGGTGGTGGTGGTTTTCCAGAGACATGGTATTAGGAATATGGTTTCAGAATGCAACATAATTTATGAATGGGGGATTTAAAGCATGGCAGTCTCAGCTGCAAGGAGATTACTAGGGTTTACATTTTCTGTGTACACATTTTCTGTGCTGTCTTCTGAATGCAGTGTCATCAGGAAGCCCATTCAGATTTGTTCAAAGAGTCTTGGTTAGGCATACACAGTTCACAAAAATATTCTCTACTCCAGGCCTGTGAAAACAGCTAAGCAGGAAAAAGAAAATATAACTCATTCTCTTTCAAATCACATATGCACACAGAAGCACAAATTGGGATGATATGCCAAAATTCAGAAGGCACCTTCTTTTTTAGTTCCTTTCAGCTGCTTTGAATTTTCAACTTTTATTGCTCAGGATAGTCCATTTTGTTGGTATTCATTGCATACACACACAGAGAGAGAGAGACAGACACACACACACACACACACACACACACAAATGTTATGATAGGATATTGGAGACAAAAATGCTCAAGATGCAGACACTGTCGTTGAAAGGAATGCACAAGTATCTTTACAGGAAACTATTACTATAAAGACTTGCCTTTCTTTACCCTATGATTTCCTCTGGAAGGAACATGCCATAATTGCATTTTTCTAGGATAGGGCCGTTGACCCCAGAAAAAATGTTACCCACAGACTAATTGTCTTAGAAATAGGCATGCTTAAGTGCAGATTCTGAATTAGGATATGCAGCCACGACTTCTACCAGTGTCTGTGGCTGAGCTGATGTTGAAATGTAGTCTTTTCAGAAGCTAGTCTTGCATTGCTAAAGAAAGTAGTCTGTTTTTGCATTTGACTTTTTCAGAACTCTGCAAGATGCTGAATATACAATGGAAAGTTGCAAGATTGGGAACAGCTTGGATAGCAGCAGGTTGAGCACAGCAGCACACATGTAGCAGAACAACTTTACATGTGCTATTATGGTTGATGTTTTTATTAGATCTGTTTCCATTGACCAGCAGTGTGCCAGCCACTAGGGGAAGGCGGGGGGGGGGGAATCCCAAGGCGAAGCCTATTGGGTACACTTAGATCATGAAGCAAAGGAGATGAGTATGTGACATGAAGCATTTTACAAGGTGCTTAACAAGAACATGATTGGGGGGGAAATTGAAATCCATGAAATCAATGCCATAAACTTATATTGTTTATTCTTGGCAGTTAGTGAAGCGCAACAAGATCAATGTTAGAACAACATTATTCACTTTAAATATCAATGGCTTGAAAGAAGGAAAATGAATGGATGGATACTATGAGTCCCGTACCAATGATACTAAATGGGGAAGGGGGGGAGGTGGAGATGGAGATGGAGTCAATACAAAAAGCAAAGAATAATACATTTTAAAATTACTTGGTTTGGCATACAGGTAAGTAGATTAGTGATGAGTACAGTTCAATATGACGAAGAGGAACGTAATGAGATTGGGGTAGGAGAGTAACTTGGGAAAGAGATGGGCTGACATTTCATTACACATACACAATTCAAGTCACTTATTGGAGCTGTGAATAGTCAAATGGGAGAACTAAGTGCTTACCTGTAAATCATCTTGCTACTGTTTCTGAGTCCACAACAGGAAAAAAAAATCCTATTTCAGCTGAGGGGCAGCCCCGTTCCAAAATTCCTTGACTGAGGAAGTAGCATTTTCCTCTGACACCTGGCTAAGTTGATTACTTTCAAAAGAGGGAATCCTGCTTACAAAAAAATACTGATTGGTATTATGACGACACTGCAAAGCCAAAATCAAGTCTCATGAAAAATCTGTCTTTTGACACACAGTGTAGATTCAGGTACCCAGTTTGACATCTTGGCCAGGATAGTGAAATTACTGCAGGACTTCACTCTTTGATGGAATGACTCATCATGGGAACATCTAGACACTTGACATTACCTGGCTCCCCCCATATGCTATGTGCTTTCCAAACTGTAATTGGGATGAACATACCAAACAATTTACTAATTTGTTAAAGTGATCTAATGCCCTATCAAAAGCGATGGGGGGAAGGACTCTGTTGGGGATGGGTGACTTCTTCTCAACTCACATAAGATTGTCTTCTAAGATAAGCTTTGAAAATAACACCCATTGGCCATAGCTCAACTTATTTTCTAAACTAACCTGACTTTGAAAGCTGCCCACTGGGCCTTTCTCTCTTTCACTACTGGCTTCATCCACAGCATAGTGCAGATGGGCTGGCCTCGCACCAACATTTGTGTGGTCATTCTAGTAGTATGGAACCTGTATGCATGAGCAGCTGAAACGCAAGGGCTTCTTTTCAGATGTGCATCCTCATTGCACACTGCCAGAGGCAGGGCCAGCAGTGCAGACTCCCAGTTCATTGTATAGACCCCTCTCTCTCAGGTAATGCAAGAAGGGGGCTTAGACAAAGTGAATTTGATGCTACATTCCCCCACTTTGGACCCTTCCACTGAGTCTATCGTTCTATTGTTACTAGCTGCTCTTCTCCCTTTCCAGCTCTGACTTACATTAGGGAATGTCATAGGATTCCAGGCAGCATGGAGTGCATGATGACAGACAATTAATTGATTGACATGATTTGTGATGTCACCCAAGTCAGTATTGCTGCTCACACCTTTAGAGCTGCATGTATCAAGTTGCCCGTCTAGCACATTATTGAGTGAACATTTTTATATTAGCCATGTTTATTTGACCTTTGTTTTCTCCCACTGGTCTGTTTACAATTCCACCAAGCAGCACACTAGGAAGCACTCAATTTTGTTAGCATTTCAAAGTCTTCTTGATTTCATACTACTTCATTTGTTCTTGCTTAAGATTCTTTTGGAGCAACAAATGAAAGAATGATTCATATTTGTCTTTGACACATATGGACTAAATGTAGCATAAACGGCATTCTTTCATTTGGTACTTGTTACTTAAATGAATATTTGTGGTGGTTACACAGCAAGGCTTCAGAATAATGTAAGCGTTAGTAATTGATTTTCTTTTTAATTAATGAAATTATATGATGTATTATGGCTGTGCTGCATGTAATACAAGATCTCACAATACAGTAGATTTACTTTAATAATATTTTTTTTATTGTATTAAGTCCCTGGAATATCATTTTTCAGCCATGAACAGCAGCTGTAGGTTTTAAAATGTGGATTTTTCATTTCTCTAAAATATCGGTAAGGTTTTTAGAACTGAATATTAAGTGTCAATGCGATATACTGTGGGCAAAAGATTGGTGCTGTGAGAGGTTTGAGGTACAAGGAGGTTACATTATATAAATTGATTTTCCTTTGTGAAACAAGCAGAAGAGGCCTAGGGATAATCTTTAGCCTCCTTGGACATACTTTAAATTTCTGCCAGCTGCCATGGTGAATGAAGCATGGTTACAGTGCCAGGAGTTGGCACCAGTTGACAATAACCAAATTCCTTCAGAAGGCCTGACCCCATCTTCCCTTCCATCTCCTTACACTGACCCAAGTTGCACCACCAGCAACAAAAACCATTCTAACCTACAAATGTTGTGGCTTGGGGCTGCCATTTTAATTCACCTGAGGGTAGCAAGTTAGTTTAAAAGGATGTGTGAGTATGACAGGCCTGTGGCACGTATAGTTTTGTTCTCCAATGGCTAGAGATGTGGGGACTCTTGAGGATGGTTGGGGGGGTCTGTTGCCCTTCAGCATCTGCCCCTGAGGTGATTTTCTCACTCTGCCTAATGGTAAGGCCAATCTTGCCTGGCGTGACACAACAGGAGTATGTAACATGGCAGCTATATAGAACAGGTCTTCTTGTGTCACTAACACTTCATCCTCTAAAATCTCAAGTACTGGATTCCTCAAGCAAGCCTAGTTCCTGCACATGCATTTTAAATTTGCTACCTTGACATAATCAGGACTAAAATCTGTCATTAGAAAATGAGCAGATGAGCAGTGTAGATGATTTACAAGATGCTCTTAGATCATATAACAAAGGAAGATGGGATGTTAGGATTAGAATAAGAGCTCTGATTCAAATGGCAATTTCATCCTTCTTGTGGGTAAATGAAGAAACCTGAATAAAGTTTCCCAGTTTGTCAGATGACGTCTTGGAGGCACAGGAGCTTTCCAGTGGTAAGAATTACAACACAGAAAATAGAATAGTTAGATTCAATAGTGATTAGGGACAAACAGTGGTTAGTTTGCCTCCTAGGAGATAATGATCGTATACTGTAAAATGAAAAGAAAGCTAATGAGCGTATGCAATAGTATTTGCTGGACGATCACTAGAAGCTATAATATTGGAATAAGAATGTGGAATTAATTGCATTGAGGGAATTGAATCATGATTTATTTACAGGCAAAACCTATCATTTGCTAAAACACCATGGATTAGCTTCATGAAGGAAATGGACTACTATAACTAGACCAAAATTAAAACCATTTATGAGAGAGCATTAAAATATAAATATTATAATAGGAAATGGTGTTGAAAATGAGTTACAATTTATATGAAAATATAAATTTAGTTTGTTGTACAAGATTGTTCTTAAGGTGTAGCATGTAAAATAAAAAAGTTATATTGTTTCCAGGGTCAAAATATAGTGGGATCTATAGTGAAAATGTATGTTCACTTACTTCATTCCCACAGAGAAAGGACAAGGTTATTATTACATTAAATAATACAGTTATGAAGCCTTCTGTAAAGCTAAGCTGATTTATGCAGCTGCCCTTAATATGTACTGATTTTGTAGGAAGTCCTTAAATTGATACTGATTTCAGTCAGGCTTCCATTCCTAGAGTTACACTCCGTTCCCCAGGTGCACTGCAGATGATGTCTAAACACCCTCATCGACCTCAGGAGGGTTTGCTGTGTCCTAGGCAAGAGCAGGAAGTGAGGGTTTGAATAGAGGTGTTAGTGGTGGGTTTGTCTGGGGTGAAAGTGATTGTCTCTCAAAGCTTATTTTTAAAGGCAAACTACATTATCAGCAACCTGGTACAATGCATATCTTGCTGGGCAGTACCACTTTGGATGGGGAACAATATGTTTGAATGCCTCCCTAGTACAACCACCTGCATGTATAAAACCGGAATGCTTGAGTGACATGCTAGCTTCATTACTTGCAGGGTTTGTGTGCGTTTATGGAGGATTGTTGAAAGACTTCACACCCCACTTGCAGTTGGAATGGTATGGCCCAGCGATAGCTGCAGCATGTGAGGCTTCCTCATTGTGTGTTTCAGTTCTAAGAAGCAATGGCAGACAAGAATAAGCAAGGAAGAAAATTGTTTGGTTCAAATTTTCATACCAGCCTACCTCATTCATACTTCCCAAAACAGTATGTGAACCACAACACAGCTGGCCTCCGTACTTCTCCCAGCTTTGCAGTGTAGTTCTGCCTACCCACCCATAATCTGCTGATTAATTCAGGACATGTATCTTTTGCTGCCAGCCCCCTGTTTCTGTTACTGTGGCAGCTCCTTTAGTGAGTGCCAGACCAGTACCTCCAGCTCCTTCTTTTCCTCTTCCCCATTGCCATCCTCGTCTTTGTTGTCTTCTTCTCTTCCTCTGGTGGGATGGTATCAGGCAGAAGAGACATGGCCTCTGGGGCCGGTGGTGGCAGCCTTGCCTGCACCACCAGAAACTCCCTCTGCTCCACCTCCATGGGCTCCGACTTAGGTGCCTGCTTTCACATGTAAGATGTGCATCTTTTGGTGCCGAGCTCTCGCGGGAGTCAGCTGACTCGTGGAAGAACTCAGCACTGAAAATGGAACATCCAATCAGAAGCTAGGATGGCTTCTTTAATTCTGGGATGTCCCGGTCAAAGCGGGATTGCTCACAGGTGCGGTTCCACAATGTGGAGAAAAGTGCATATTAGAAAAAAGTGTGCATTCATTTGCTGTATTTATATTTTTACGTTATTGTTTTTTTGGGGGGGAGTATTGGAAATGATTATAAACACTTATATTAGTAAAAATATATATATTAGGGGAAATTGTTTGCAAAAAATGCTTATATTGGGACATAGGTAAAGGGACCCCTGATCATTAGGTCCAGTCGTGACCAACTCTGGGGTTGCAGCGCTCATCTCGCTCTATAGGCCGAGGGAGCCGGCATTTGTCCACAGACAGCTTCCGGGTCATGTGGCCAGCATGACTAAGCCGCTTCTGGCGAACCAGAGCAGCGCACGGAAACACCGTTTACCTTCCTGCTGTAGCGGTACCTATTTATCTACTTGCACTTTGATGTGCTTTTGAACTGCTAGGTTGGCAGGAGCAGGGACCGAGGAACGGGAGCTCACTGCGTTGCAGGGATTTGAACCACCAACCTTCCGATCGGCAAGCCCTAGGCTCTGTGGTTTAACCCACAATGCCACCCGCGTCCCCTATATTGGGACATAACTGCATGCAAAAATGTGTGTATTTGGTGAAGAGCGTGCAAACTGATCTGGAAGTACAGGCAGCTGAACTGAAAAAATGAAAAACAAAGAGAAATGAAGAGTGGTGTGTGTGTGTCTGTTCCAAGTAACTTTCTCCACCTGTAAAGGCTTTCCACCTTTCAAGAACGATTGCTGTTTCAGAAAGTCCAGGTCCAAATATCTGTTCTGTGGCAAAGCTCATGAAGCCTTGAGCCTACCCTGCCTTACAGGATACTCAGCTGAGCTCCTAAATGGAAAGAGGGAGGGAAACACAAAAGCAACACATACTTGGTAGACAGCATGAATCATTTGCACTCCATTGGTTGGCTCCATGGAAGCCTAGTAATTTTGTTCCACTTTGAACATTGAAACAATTTATGTAGTCACTAGAGCAGTTATCATTTTTCTTGGAAAGCAATATGTTATACATTTGGTTCAATATATCTAAAAGTAAGATTCCTTTTTAGCAGAGTTAATGTTTTATTTTTCCCAGTTTACCTTAATAGAAAACTACAGGCAGGAGATGATTTGGGGGAATGGGATAATACCAAAGCTACTCCTTGAACTGGGATCTCCTGACCCTCTCAGAGGACTTACACGAAAAAGAATATAAATCATGGAGGAAGTACCGAGAGCTTTAAAGAATTATTTCTGAAATGTGAGATGCAATTTAAAATGACTTTTCATCCGTCAAGGTCTACTTTAAAACTCCACCTGACCAGTTAAAAGTCATGTAGAGAAAAATGACTGGAACATGTGTTCTGTGTATTTGTGCAGAGTTTGTCGGAGCCCTGCCATATTAGTAAATTTCGTGCCAGCTGTATGGTATTTTATAATTCATGCTCATCTCGAGAAAGAAAGTCAAATAAAATTAGCTAATTTCAGATTTGCTATAAAAAGAAACACATTTCTGCTATACAAGCATCTTCGAAGATTATTTATATTGAAAGGCATCCTGAGGCCAAACTGTTAAGTGGGGATAATGGATATAAACCACCTAAGGCATGTAGGTGACTCATTAATGAATTACTTGTAAAACAAAGTCAGATGTTCCACTCAGGTAGAAACTACGTCTGAGTTATGTGCTATTAAGAGTTGAAGAAAAACTGAGGAAGGGTCATGGCATGTATTCTCAAAACTGCAGGCTAAAGTATTACATTAACATGTGCCTGGTTTTCGGGTTGTTCAGCTGTCCTTCAGACTCCACAGTGCTGACTTTGCAAGACACCTTAATTTTTTTACTATGCACCTTTGAAATATTTTATATTTTTATATTTAAATCAACAACACTTTAGTCTACTCTTCTGATCACAACCAGTACTGGAATTCCTTGGTTTGAGAATGCCATGGAACATACGCATTCACTTGTGTGTGCCCTTTTAAATTCAAAGCATTAAACGCATAAGAAAACCTAAGAAGAATTAATGGTCAGCCATGGGTCAGTGGCAGAGCACATGTTTTGCAAATGAAAGGTCCCAGGTTGAACCCCCAACAACTTCAGGTTGGGCTAGGAGAGCCCCTGCCTAAAATCCTGGAAAATGTCAACAATACTGAGCTAGACAATTTGGTTGTCTGACTCACTATAAGACAGCTTTGCATCTTCCCAATCATTTTTGAACATGTTCTACATCACATACTGGGTTTAGGAGTGGGGGTTCTTTTACAGAGGATGCATAACTTGGGAGACATAACACTTCTAATTCCTGACCAACCCTGTTGTACTTAGAATAAGAATGATGGCCATTGAGAGAGATAATAACAAGAGAGATAACAACCTGGAGGTTACAGATAGGTAGCCGTGTTGGTCTGCCATAGTCAAAACAAAAAAAATTCCTTCCAGTAGCACCTTAAAGACCAACTAAGTCAGTTCTTGGTATGAGCTTTCGTGTGCATGGTATCTGAAGAAGTGTGCATGCACACGAAAGCTCATACCAAGAACTGACTTAGCTGGTCTTTAAGGTGCTACTGGAAGGAATTTTTTTTGTTTTAACCTGGAGGTGGTTCATTGCCCTAATCCAGCAATATCATCTGAATAATAGAAGAGGTGTGATTCACACATTGATGTCCCCCACAGCTTCCCATTCATCTCAGCTTCCTATTAATCTCAGATGAAGATATGGATGTGAACAGTTGTCCTCCCTAGTGGCGTGTCTACTCATGTCGACCGTGCTCCAGGAGCTGGTTAGAGACTTTCTGTTTTCATAGTCACCCACATTGTGAGCAGTGTTCAAATACTGGGGTCACCCATAATACGCAAATAATACTCACAGCCTCTACAGGATGAACCATAATGTTTTAACCTCCCTGGCTATGGGCAGAAAGGGTTTTGGGGGGCCTTGGTGCTGTAATAAGTAGCCAAACAAGTGGCATCAGGATAGTTCTACCACAATTAAACACATTTGACAAGGATTTGCCTGTTGATCATATAGTTAGCTGGTTCTTCTTCATCTTCTTGAAGATCTGCTTACATTATCAATCACAATAACCCTCAGGTCAGAAGCAATTCCAAAGCACAGATGAGCTCTGAATAGATTTTAGACAGCTGGCAAGTGAGTTTCTTAGAATAGATCAGACCAAATGTTTTGCCAAGGGCCAGCCGACAGCAGAGGACTGCCAATAGCTGGTCCTGAGTCAGTGCCAGTGCCCAAAGAATAGTAGTAAAAAATCTGCTTTCTAAATTAAGGGCACTTGCAAATGGACAAAAAGGGTTTGCTGAATGAAAAGCACCAGGTTCAGTCAGTTGTTACCGGTTAATGTCCCAGTTTGATCCTTTTTTATTATTTTCCTGATGTCCCATCAAGGCTGAAATAAAACAGAGTCAGAGCTTTGGTATCACTGATGCATTCCTTCCCCAAGCAAATGGAAGGATCCAGCTGACTGTGGGGTGTGTATAGCACAGCTGGGTTAAGAAATGAACTCTAATATTCAGTGGAATATAATAATAAATCATATAGAGAAATGGTGCTCCAGCAGTCGGAACAGATGCGAAGACTGTAAGCAGGCCCAGCCCTAGACATTTATGTGCCTGAGGCGAAGGACAATATCACACCTCCTAAACTGCTGCCTTTTTTCTTCAAAATAAGTGGCCTGTTTAAAGACATTTACTTTAAAGCATGACTAACATAATGTATAACTTGGCCCTAATCCAGGATTGGTACATGTGAACTGGCCCAGTGTCTCGTACAGTCAGGATGCAAGCACAGAAGTGTTTATGTTGAAGTAGAGCACCTATACAAATGCTGAGTGCAGTATGGCTTTAGTCTCCACAATATCCCCATGGTTATTCCACTTAACCCAATAACACTTGATGTTAATGGGCGCTTTGTGTTCCCACCCCCTCTTACTTCCTGGGTGCTCCCCCTAAAAAAAGTGGATGCTCCCCTGGTTAACACAATGTGCAATTTAACCCTTAGTGTTTTGGATTAATGTTAAGCAGAAAATAAGCCAAAATTGAAAGCCAAATCATCCTCATCTCATCATCACCACATCATTTTTAAATCCTTTGTGACATTTTGAATTGTGAGAAAATAATTTTATGGCAAGTGCAAATTTTCTATCCATGTACTCGTTATCAGTATACTCAGTATGACTTATATTCATAACTGATATTGTGATTTTGCAAGTCTTCAGAGAGTGGAACTTCTTGTAAAAACATACCCACTACTTGCAATAATAGGAAATCATAAATGAATCAATTTGCTTGCTGACCAAGTGATTTGCCATATCAAAGTGCAAGTTTGCAAGATGTATATTCCATTATTCCAGATTGCACTCCTGACAACTTGCATTATGAACATTTGGCAATTGTCCTTTGATATTTTGAATGCTAACTACAGTGGAGCTGTCAGCAGAAATAAATTTCTTATTAAATTTGGAGCTTTAACAAGCAAGTCATTTGTAGAACCATCATTAAGTCTATTGCAGCACTGCAGAGCAAAATGAACTGGGTAGTGAAGTAACTCAATGGTTAAATTATCTATATTCTTACATATTCATGAAGTGAAGTGGAAGTGGAAGACTTAAAAATGCAGTAACAGAATTATCTAATTATAACAAAAATTGTGTTACTAAACACAAGTTGCTGGGCACAGCAATTCATCTATTGCCTCTGATAGAACATTTATGGTGTTTTCTTATAATACAGTCAGGAAACATAGAAGTTATACACCTCCCCAAATTTACACGCCATTGGCCTTGAACCAGCAATCAGTCACATAGACAACAGCACCCTGGCATGCAAAGGGAGGGTGCATATTTGTGTGCACACATTTTAGCATATGTGGAACTGCTGCTCCATCCATTGAAGGGGGGGGTGCATAAGAGCTCTATGCTAGCATTCAAGCACACATGAAGCTCTGGATTGGGGCAATTATGAAAATATTTCAATAACAATGTGATCTTGCATGGGTCAAGAATGAACACAATAGGCCCCTTGTATTAGAATGGTCAATTCAGTTCTGTTCATTTGCTTAACACTACAAAGCAATTGAATGACCTGAACCTTTGGGCTGTCTCAGCAGCAGTGAGACAATGTCATTTGTAGGCAATAAACGTTTCATTCTGTTTTATTGTGGGGTTATGTGTGGCCAGGCATTATGATCCAAGTGTGCTGTGTGAGTAAGGGTAGAACTGGGAATGAAGTTGGCAACTAAATGCTGCTTTTGAAGATCATGCACATAGATGACCATTCCAGGAAGGAAAAGACTCATCTGAATCACCAGCCAGTGAAATAAAATTGAATTTAACAGATGACTCTGCTTTAAAAGCTTGCACTAGTGGGCCTTCTAATGATCATATTTCACTAAGTTGGGGAATGCCGTTCAACCTCACATGTTGCATCATTTAAAGTTCTTGTACAACAGTGAAAATTTCAACCTCACAATGCAAGAGACAAGACTCTTTTCCCCTTCTTCCTATTAGTATGTGCGTTTCATCCAAGAATAATACATTGGTTATGAGTTATGCTATATACTTTTATTTCCACTGCAATTCTAGAGGTTTGTCACCGTAGAAAGGTATCCGAATATTTATGTCTGAATTACATTTCAGCAGCATGGTGGTCAACTGCTGTTCCATTAGGTTGTAACGTGATTTCATTGGCATGAATATTCATGGTTTTCCCGAACATATTAAACAGTTTCTTTGATGCTCTCTATGCTTCTTTCATCTCAGAATTTCCTTATTTTAGCAACCATATCTAGGGCATGTAATGAAAATTATTATGATTTCATCATCTCAACAAACAGTAAAACCTTAGATATGCTATTTATTATTTTATGTTTTCATTGCCCAAACATAGACATTTTCCTGGATGTCACTACCATGTTACTCTTTTATCACTTTCTTAAGACAGAGCTCTCACTGTACCCTATTCTGTCCTGTGTATGTTGGCTCTCTTTTCAAGCCACATTTGAACCATACATTTGAAGCACTATTATACATGACTTCACCCAAATAATTATGGGAGTTTGCTTGCAGTTTGTTAAGGATGCTGAAAGTTGTTCGAAGATCCCTGTTCCCCACACAGCGCTAAAATTCCCACACTCCCTTGGGAAGAGGGATTTATCATTAAACCACTCTTGGAATTGTAGATATTTTAATTGTTTTTTCACTTGTATGTTTGCTGTCCTGGCTCCTGGGGAAGGAAAGATGGGGTTATATCATCATCATCATCATCACTACTGCTACTGCTACTATTACTATTGCCACTTCAATCTCTGAGCAGTGCGAGATTCTGGGTACTTACCCAGAGTTCATGGAAATAAGGCACAGTTGAGACTGTGGTGTCTTTATGATATATGGTTTATTTACACATGCACAAACTGATCCTGTGATGGTTGGGGTTCCGAGCATCAAAACTCTACTCCAATCTCTAGCTTTGTCTTCCAACTAACTACAAGCTAGTAATCTCACACAGAGTCCCTTTCCTTTGTTTCCCTTAATGGCCTTTCAGCCAGGCCGTCACCTCAACAAAGGAAGCTAGCCTAGCGGGTTAGAAGGATCTTGCATACTGCCTACTCCCCCACCCCCAATATTGAATCTCAATACCTTTAACTACAGTTCCCCTGTATTCTTTGTTGGATGCCATGACTGTGGAAAGTGGTCTAAAAATTATTTCAATATATATTGCAAATGTAGCCCCTGATGGCATCATCAACTGGTATGGTATGGCAGTCTTTGCCACAGGACTGGTGAGGTGAGCCTGATTTGGAAATAAACCCACTAGATCATTTCCTCGTTGGAAGTAAGTTTTTCTAGTTCCTATAACAGCCCTTGCAACAGTAGCAAATAAATGCTTACTCCAATGATAACAGCAGAACAGTAATTTAAGAAAATAAACTAATTTGACCACCTCGCCACTTACTTCTAACTTCAGATTATTTAGGAATAGATTGAAAACCAGCAGTCCTTGAAGTGTGCACTTCTTTCCTCCCTCCGTTGTGAGAACTGTTCATTTGTTCCTACAATTTTCTTCTTGGGTTTTCCCCCCAGTTAGGATGTGTGCACACAACGCATTTAAAGCCCATTACCCCCTCAAAGTGTCCTGGGCATTGTATTTTCTTAAGGGTGGTGGGAATTGTAGCTTGTGGTGAGTAAACTATGGTTCCCATGAGTCTTTTGGGGTTTGTGCTTTAAATTAGTGGTGTATACAAACTTCTAAACATGTAGATTTTCCATCCTGCTTATAATGTTGTGTTATTAGTCTTAAGTAGTTATGAAGGATGCCAGTGGAAGAGCCCAGATGGCAATCTCTGCTGCTTCTGTGAACTTCTGGTAATAGGCATAAATGCACCACAGGCAAATGCTAACCAGAGTGTGAAAAAATAACTTCATTTTTTCCAGAATGAGAGCTGTGTTAAATATTTGCCTGTGAATGTTTTTGGGACGAACATTCTGCTTTTAAGAGGCATGAAAAAGCTCCAGAAAAAAATATTTGCTTTTTACTTGCAGGGAAGTACACTGTTTGAACTTGTTCACAGCCATTGTTTCCATGGGATTACTTCAGCACCATAGTTTTTTACCCTTTGATTCTTATTTCCTGAAGTAATCCCAGCCAATGAGAGATGTTGTAGTGAATGCTAGACCAAATGCATTGAATTTGCCATTCTTGGAGGAAAGAGGTGTTTCAGATTAAACATGGCACTGCCTTCCATGCATGTGAATGGAAGCGAGTGTTTTGTAATGTTTGATATATAGCCTTGATTTAAGAACAGTCCAGTTTAAGAACGATTTGGTTTACAAACTCCACAAAACTGGAATTAGTGTCTTGGTTTGAGAATTTTACCTCAGTCTAAGAACGGAATCTGAACGGTGGAAGGGCACCAGAGGCGGGAAGCCTCAGGGAAAGCGCACCTTGGTTTAAGAACGGTTTGGGTTTAAGAACAGACTTCCGGAACAGATTACGTTCGTAAACCAAGGTACCACTGTATTAAAAAGTGTAAGTAGAGCATAGGTGGCCCCAAGCTGCGTGAACAGCCATAGCATGCAACAGATCCACTGCCCCTAAGGCTTTCATCCATACTTTCCCCCACCCCCAGCTATGATGTTGGGAGATTTGCCACCTGATGGATTTCCTATTCAAAACATTCTTGGGAGATCACTGCATCAACAAACCATCTTCTAAAAGTTAGTTCCTATAAAGCGACATCCTTTGACCATCCTAGACTATCAAACAATATTAACACAACCTTGTCAATAATAAAATGATAATGCCTCACTCTGCAGTGATCAGATACACCCCTAGTGATAGCCCAGCTACTGTAATCAAATAGCCATCACACACCAATGTTCTTTAAGGAGAAAAATCAGAAACAACATATTGTGAGTATGAAAGAAAGATTATGTGTTACAATGTAGATAACACAATCATTTTAGAAGTTATAAATGCCTCTGCTTTGGGAAGTCAAAGATCTGTTGCTCATCTTCCTGAAGGTCAGTGACTCCAATAATACATTGTTCCTGATGTAAGCAGGAAGTTTCAAATTTGGCCTATGATGTCAAGGCACTACAAGACAGCAGTGTGAAATAAGCTGTATTTTGTATCTAATCTTCCTCTCTTGTACTGATTTTTGTTTAAGATAAGCAGATACGTTTTTAAAGAAATAACATTTTCTGCTGTAGTGTAGAATTCAGAGTGACCGTACACAGATTCAAACAGCAGGTGCACATAAAATGAGGTCCAAACATTTAGAGGTGAGGGGAACACATAATAATGGCTGTAAATCTGCCTTTTGGAATACGTTTGCTACTGAATTGTGCATTTCTGATGTAATGACAGAACAGGGGCATATTCTGAATAACCTCATTCCAAATCTTAAATCCAACAATATTGGCAACGCAGGTTGTATAGTCTACTTTCATTTTAATATTGGGAATTGGATGCAATTTTTCCTATTTTGGAATATGTCCTGTGTCGGTTCTTTTAGGTTGGACTGCATGATCTCCTATAAAGCATTTGGCTTTTCTCTTGTGTAGCTGACAGCAGAGTTCCAAAGGAAGACTTAGTACCACTCTGAGCCATAGAAAGTACCCTCCCATCTTCTTGGCTTCTATTCTCAGTTATAGAAACAGGGCCTGGCTGCTGCTGTTAGTGATGCCATGCAAGTAGCACAAGGTTTACAGGGAGGAGTTAAACATTAATATCTGTTTTTGAGCATTTCCCCTTCAGGGATTTGAAGCAATTTGCTAATTTACATTTCAGAACACACCTGATAAAGAGGTATGTCATTCATAATTTGCAAAATGAGGTAAATTAAGGTATTTCACTCAGTGCATATATCCCAGAACAACTTGGGAAAATCAGAATGCCATTTTCCCCATTAGGAATAGACCTTGAACTCTGAAATATGAAGATAAACCTTACCATTTCATGTACCAAATTGTTAGGGCTTGGCTCAAGAATTGAACAACTGTAAAAATTTTGCAGGAAAATTGGTGCTACTATTCCAATGTCTTCTTTGAGCTCTTCAAGCATCTTGAATCATCTTCACACATCAGAAAGAATCACACAACATCTTTTCTCCTGAAGTTGAGCTAAGAGCCAAATTTGACAGAAATTTGCAGAAATTTCTGGCTCAGGATGCTGGTCCCATCCAGTGGAAGCCCCTATTTGAGGTGAAGGTGCAAGTGGGCTTGCCATGATATTTTTCATAACCTTATTGGGTGTTTCATGCCCATCCTCCTTCTGTTCTGAACATAATATATAAATAGGGTTATTTTGAGATTGTGACTTACCCCAGGGCCACCCAGCAAGGAAGTTTTATAGCTGAGTGTGGATTTGGGCATTACTGTCAAATCAGAAGCAGCAGGTGTATGAGTTCAGTTTTTGTGCTCCCAGTTGAACTTTCTACGAGGGACAGTGCACACTTCTCCTGCATAATGATGTTTGAATTCCCTGTGCATGTAGGGTCCACATGTCTCCTTTCACAGGGGAAAATACCCACTTCCTATATAATAAAAGCAGATGTGCAAGTTACTCGAGTATCTGCCATTGCCACTTGATTGTAATGTTCAAGGCGACCCTGAGGAGCAACTGGAGGTTCAGTCTCCAGCACTGCATTCAGCGCATGACGGGCTCTCAATAGCTCATTTATGTTTGCTTGCACACTATCACAGTAGGAGCCACTTGCCTGTTCAATATAAATCAAATGCACCTATTTTCATCCGTAGAATTCTGGAAGGTACATGAAAGGACAAATTACCTTACGGTTTCCAACCCTGCTTGCTAACTAGTAATATAGCGGTATCTTTATGCCTTTTTCATGCCCTTTATCATTTGTGTACCAAAGTCAATTATGCAGGCCTAATGGCTGCTATCACACAGTTTAGAAATTGTTGTTTCATAGATCTCTCTCTCTCTCTCTCTTTTAAAGATGGTATTATTTTTTTTCTTCTGGCACAGAAGGTTCTAGAAATTGGTGAACTTGCTCACTGAAGTAGCTATCTGACAATTTGCATTCTGTTCCAGAATTGAGCTCTCTATAATTTGTAGGTAATTGTATACATTATCATATTGTTTGGAAATATTCCTCAGATCCATGGCATGAAAGTGCTATACAAGTGTAGAATGACTGATTGATTAAAAGCTGATCTATGCAAGAAAACTTCAGAAATCAGAACATAAAGGAGCACAAACGAAAATACTGATTAGACTTTGGAGGGATAATTTCCAAGCATTACAATAACGACCTTGAAGACTGCCCAGCAGCATCGGTGTGTATGAGTTTCTTCAAAGGGGGAAATATAGGTTGACATTCCCCTGGTGATTTTCTGATATCAAATGAAAGACATAGACAATAGAGACAAGTGAGGGAATGAACATGCCATACAAGACCAGATTTTAATTTAGTGTCAAATAAGACCCAGAAAGCTTAAGAAGATTTATCCAGAGTATTACTATACACGAGTAAAAAACACAGCTTTATTGGATTTAATACAAGTATTTTATAGATATATTCTAGTGTCAGCACTGTAGAAAGGGGGCTTCTTATGGTGCTGGATGAAAAGGAAATAGCATGAAATCAGAACAGAGAGAGATGGTATCCAGTAATTAAGATGTTGGTAGCTACCCCATCATCTATCCTTCCCTATATTATACAAACATAGCTATAGAGAAGGTGAGCAGAAGCAAAAGTGAAGTGTCTGGGGTTTTATTGAAAACCAGTCACTGTACTCAAACAAAGGATATATAGATATATGGACAAGTGGATGAATGCAGTCTCCAACATGTCTTTTTTTAGGGGGGGGGACAGTCAGCAGGATATTAAATTGCTATCAAAAGGATAGTGAAAATAATTCAGCTAGGATTCTCTCTGGGATTCAAAGATAAAGCACCGTCTTAAATCTTAAACCGAGATCAAAACATTTTAACATTCATTAAGGTACCTAAACAGAAGTGACTTGATTTTCTGAGGATCTCTGACTTACTCAATTAAATACTATTTCATGTGCTAGGCTTACAAATGCAATCTGTCCTACATGTTTTCCTCTTTCCCACACAGGGCAGGTAGTTTGTGATTGGTTGTAGACTCTGCCACCCTAAACCTATCCTGTTAAATGAAATAGAAATAGTGGTATGAGTGGTCAACTCTCTTTTCTTTATTTAGACAGCCCTTTACAATGGGATATACAGTCGTACCTCGGCTACTGAATACCTTGGGAGTCTAACATTCCAGCTCCCAAACAATCGAAAACCAGAACTGAGTGTTCCAGTTTCCAAACGTTCTTTTGGAAGCCGAACGTCTGAAGGGGCTTTCATGGCTTCCAATTGGCTGCAGGAGTTTCCTGCAGCCAATAAAAAGCTGCGCTTTGGAAATCAAATGTTTCAGAAGTCGAACAGACTTCCAGAATGGATTCTGCTCGACTTCTGAGGTACGACTGTACCACTAATACACACACACACACACAAGCTGCAGTGCAAGCTTTCAACTGCAGTTTGAAAATGCAGAAGCTGAAATCAACTTCTTCCACTGTCCAAATATTTGAAGGAAATATGTCCTGGCATGGATTTCACACACTGTTCCCAGCAGTTAGAAAAATATTTTCCAATACCATGGCTATTAAGTGAATGTGAGACTCTGGATGTCTGTGATATTTTCCGGTGTATCTAGGAACTCTGACCTTTTATAACAGGAATGGTGTCAGAGCCTGGGAAGTGCTTTAACTTGGCATCTGAGCAAGATGAAGCAAGAAGTCTGATTAGTCTATAGCTACAATGTGACCTTAGATATGTCTTAGACATGGACAGATCTGAAAAGCCAGGAGATTAGCCCAATCCATTATGATGCGATTCTCAAGGATCAAAATGTTTCTTACACAGCTCCTCTCTGGACACCTGTCAATAACTTAGAGAATCATTCCCACATTACTCCGTTCACTTAAAAGATATCAATACCATCCGCAGGAGAAAATTCTGTAAAATTCAGCACAGTTAAATGCTGACTTTGTTGTTCTGTCTGCAGATGAATCTGTGTTGAATTTTCCATGAGGTCTCCCAAACTGGAGAACACAGAGGTAAGCAACAGATGGCTCTTGGATGGGCCTCCAAACACTTCAGGATATTAGCCTGCAAGAAAGAAAAATTAATTGTGTATGTGTATATCCAGAAGAGGGAGAAAAAAAACCCCAGCAGCATTTAGCAAACTGAAGAAAGCAGTAAGCTTACACCATTGGCATAGAAGTCATTTCTGTAGCTCTCTCTCCAATGAGGAGAAATAACACTCTCTTCACAAAATGGGTATTATAAACAACTGCCATTTGTTCCTGTCTTTCCTTTGCTCTTGCCTTTCTCTCTCCAATGCCGTAAAATAGAGTTGGATTTTTTTTTGTCTCGGAGCCTCAGTTTTTATTCAGAAGTCTCGTATGAGGGCTGCAGGAAGTGTAACAGCAGAGATCATTCCATGTGTGACTTAAGAGTGAATTTTGCACTTAGTAACTCAGCTAACCAAGAAGAGGGTGTGCTGCTTAACAACCAAGCAGAGTGGCATGAACTTCACTGAGGTGGCATGTGCTTTCATTGGTCAGGTCGTTCTGAGGGAAGACAAAACCTCTCTGTAACTTAACCCTCCAGGGTGTTATGTACTGAGTTGAATAGGATCCAAAATGCAGCAGTCTGATTGGTCCTAGAACAATAGGATCCAGAATGCAGCAGTCTGGTTGGTCCACAGGAGCCACCCAATCCAGCTCCAGGTGGAAGTGAATCCACAACCTGATTGGCCTACAGGTGAATCCTGGAATTAGCAAATCACATGGGGCCCATTGTGTACCACCTGAGGCAGCAGTGTTCCTAGAAACCTATGCCCACCTTAGTTCAAAGTGGTCAGACACACCCTTGTCTTGCTCTTGCGCAAACAAAAAATCTCACCCTTTCCCACTCACTTGCCAGAACCTCTGTAGGAAAGCAAGCACACATAAAGGGGGGATATGAGGAAGGAGAGAAGAGTCCCTCACTTCCCCCAATCTGCAACTATAGGTGTTGCCACTGGGACACCCATCTGGAACATGGCTGAGGGGAACAACAGAAGGAAAGCAGAGACTCCCCTGCTCACACTTTTCCTTGAGGGCACACTAGGAACTGACACCATCATGCTGAAGTTAGTGTTGCACTATGTTCTCTGTTACCACCACCCCTGTCCAACAATTCTCATATATGCTCACAAGACTGACAGCACCACTTCCTGAACATATTGGGAAGCTGAGCTTTGGGGGCCAGACTAAAGAGACTCTCAAATGACAAGCCTCTAAACACCCACTAAGGGAACACACTGCAGCTTTTAGGATTCTGGAATGTTATTTTCTTAAGGGAACCAGTGGCCAACGCTTCTTAGCCATTTTCTTAAGACTGTTTTATATGTGAATTTTAAAAAGTCAAAAATCTTTCCACTGCAGGGGGAGAAATGGCAAGAGTCTGAAGGAGAAAGGAGGGAAAATAGCAGTCAAATCCTTCAGGTTTAACAGTCTTCTCTCTAGCTGTTTGAGACTCATGAAATTCCTCAGACCTGAGATCCAAGTGAAGATTTCACTGAGTGGAATCGTCACTGAGACTGACTCAACTAAGATTATATATCCTCCTGATACATGAACATGTGTTTTTTCACTTGGTCAGCAGAGAGTTTGAATTTCTTGTGGAGACCACCAGCATAGCTGACTCTAGAGCAGTTCTGAGGGAAATAAATGTATTTTAACTCGTTCATGTCGCTGCAGGTGATTTATATGAACAAAGAAAACAGTGCATGCTACTGTACAACAGAAAATGAACCTACATTGCAAGATGGTTGAACAAAGTACTGTGGAACCTGTGGAGGTTCCATTCACACATTCTTTTCCTATCACAAGATGTTCACACATGCATGTACATCACTTGTTTGTTTTATCCTTAACGCCTGAGCCCTGTAAAGGTAACAAATCTTGTGTACAATCAATGCACAGAGCGGAAGTGGGAGTGTGTCTGCTAGCCAAGATCCAACCACAGCATGTTGTGCAGATTGTTACAGCAGAAGCTATACTGATAGCAGAGGTGTATACATAGTCCACAAAGTCTGCAGCATTTTTTTCAGGGTACAGATAAGATTGTGCATACATAGCAAAAAGTAGCTCATTGGTGTAGAAGGAGAAGCTGCCTCTTGGAAGACAAACTCAAGTCTGGTGCTGGAGGAAGAAGTGAGTTGGTCTAAGAGCCAAATAATTCTTAACTGTGGAATAATTTTTTGCTTACTGAAATTTTAGCAAGAAGGAGACAGTTTAGGGGCTTGTGTTAATCCTGCTTTATTTTCACTATTCACAAGCAAAGAAGTACCATAGAAAGCTTCCAAGGAGCAATTTGCTCCAACCAAGGCTGGAGGTGAGTGGAGAGATCTGAACTAGGAATGGGAAACAGGCAGTGGAAGAGTGTCTATGGAGAGTGATGTGTGTCAGGGACTGGGCAGAGAAGGAATGGTGGAGACCGTCTCCCCACCCTGACCCTTCCAGGGAGGAGGAAGAGAAAGACAGTATAGAATTACAACAGGGGTTTGAGGGAGGTCGCAGCTCAGAGGCAGCATGAGGGGGAAAGTTGGGAAATCATGGGAGAGCCAGAACAACACCCGGCTGACACATTGTCATTAGAAAGCATTCCAGACCCACCGTCTCCCAGAACCTGGCAACCTTAAAAGTAGGAGAGCAAAGAGCTTAAAGACAAAGGGCACATAGCAGCACCCGTAGAAGTGACAAATGAGGAAGTGGGAGAGACAGGGAGTGGAGAGTCACTTGGGACAACGCCATTATCCAGGGGCTGGGTTCTATAGCCTCTTTCTGTAAAGAATGAAATAAAAAAGGACTGTAAGAAACTTTCCTTGTCTTTAGACTTTCCTGGGCATCCAGCCGAGAGCTGCTGACAGCATCATGACAATGGGGTGCTGCCCCGACCTCAATCTGCCTTCAGCTAGCTCTCAGCTGCCTTCCTTCCTTCTTACAACCATTCTAGGTGTTGGCACTGCCTATCAACTCCCTCCTTCTTGGTCTCTGCATTGCCCTTGTAGAACTCGGCAGGGAGGAGGATGGGGGACAAAACTAGAACCCCAGAAATGTTTTCTTTCAGCCTCTGCTTTCTGGAAGAAGGTACAGGGTTATAAAGACTAGGACTTGCCGCCTGAGAAACAGTTTCTACCCAAATGCGATTTTGGTTTTAAATGCATTGTAAGGAGTCTGTATGGGAGTATTTTGTATTTAAAAATGGGGTATCAGAGTTTTTAGGGGGCTAACCAGGTTGGGATAGCTGGGGTAACAGGCTTGTTGGGTTTTGAATGTCTTATGTAGATTTTTCAATTTCGTTGTTCTGTATGGGACAATGACAATAAAGATTATCATATTGTATCGTATCATATCGTATCATAGAATTAGCTGGCTCTGCCTGTCATTCATTCTGGCCCCACCTACCATTGGTCTCCCTACTTTTTGGCCTACCAGTCCCAATGTACACCAGCCACTAGTGGGAATAGTTTGTCCCTGCCCACTTGAATAGTGTGAATCCTTCAAAGGCCAAAAGATGAGCACTGCTTCTCCTTTCTGCATCTTCTTACCTGATGAGGAAGGAGAGAAGTGATGTGTTTCCTGAACTGTTGGGTAGGCATGGTGGAACAAAGAGTGCTTGATTTTTGAGGCTTATGGGGAGGCATCTGTGGGAGTCCTGGCTTGGGTTGCAAGGGTCCTGGCCACCAGTTTCAGGTTCAATTTATGGAACTGGTCCAGTTCTTTAGCAGGTAATGAAGCAGCCCTGGACTGGCCATCCTTTGCTGACTCTCATCATGACATCATATGGCTGGAACACGATTTCACCAATATTTTTGCATCTGAATCTCAGATTTTAGTGTCATGTTTTCATTGGAAATTTCTGTGGAATTAAGTAAGTTTAAATAGCTGAAACCAATAGTGTGGGGATGATTGATATAAAAAAACACACCCTGATGTCAAGAGCATGGCATTGCATGGAACAGGTACCAGTTTGAGTTTGGAATTCTGACAGGAAAATCTAAATACAAGATCATTTGTGGCAGCGACTTCTCTAATTTCAAACAGAAAACACTCACTTAAGTTCAAGTCACATGTTACTCATGGATGCTTCACTGTGATTTACACCATGTACCATTTAAGAAGTTGTGAAGGAATGAAATACGAAAACAGTTAAAAGAGAACATTGCATTCACGGGTTCCGCTTGGTTGATAACACCAAGTGGCAGAATGAGAACACTTTTAAAAGATATGATTAAATATAAATTTTATGAAAGGAAAACATCATAGCTTAAGGCTCTTTAAAATCCATGCATGCTGAAGGATTCCAAAAATAAGACACCAACTTCTTTTTTTAAAAAAGTAAAATAATCCAAGCTGGCAAAATGATGTTACCATTTAAACAAATCACAGCTTATGGACATTTGCAACAGACCCTCCAAAGACTATACCTGAAATATTTATGCCAATCCCTCTTAACATTGGTCCATGTCATACCCAGCTGCATAGATAGTCCAAGCCAAACTAAACAAAGTGAAAAAGTGACAAAGTGTTTGGACTGTAGATAGTTTAAGCCATCAGAGGCCCAAACCACAAAAATATCATATCACGTTATAAATCATGGTCCCCCTTATAGAGAAAGCCAAGCACCTCTCAGATAGACAGTGCTTCATTGGTTGAAAACAGCACCTGAGATTCATTGCAAATTAGTGTCCCACTCCAAACTGGTCTATCAGAAGTTCTAAGTAAGTTCTAAATAGATCTTTACTGAATATAATACAGTGACAAGCAGAATTAAAGTAAAAGTGCAGCTTAAGCTTCGGTCACATTGTTTGTGCAATGCATTAATTTGAAGATTATTTTTTAAAACCTGCTTGCAAATGTTTAGTACTGAGAACAACTTAAAATTGCAGCAGATTACTTTATTTTGCTATCTTTAAATAGGCATTCCAAATGAACTGGTTGTTGCCATTCTTCTGCAAATATCAAATGAAAGAATGTGGAAGTGAGTGCATTATGAATAGACCTGCATTTCGTTTTAAGTTATCCCCAAACTAGGTTGAATATTAAGATGGGACAGAGCCATTGACATAGCAACTCTAATGATTTCTGCATTTTGCTGCTGGTAAAGAATTGAAAGGTGGCTGATTTGAATATTTCCTTCAATCTTCCATCAATAAACAAGAGACAAGGCAGATTTGAAAGTTCATCTGGGAAGAGTCATGTTTTTATAATTGCATTTAGCCTTCGGGCATGTGAAATCCAGAGGGTTAGGAGTGCTGTTTTAGAGAACTGGATTAGGCCAAGAGGTACACTCAAAACCTGGAGACACAATTTAATTTGCTTGTGGTCCCACACCTTAATCTGAGGAAAGAAAGGGGGAACTCTTTCCCATTTAATAAGTATGTACTTTGGTGAAAGAGAGCTCCATATGAAATATACATTCATCCCACCAATACCAGGGTGCTTGTTTCTTATTTGTTCTCATGTGGCAGCAGAACAATTTATGAAACAAATAAGAAACAGAAATTCTGTATTTGGTTAAATCTGATTGTTAGATTTCTGCAGTGTTTTTAAAAGATGCTTATCTTTAATGCAATCACACAGTGTCAAAGAGGAAAAATGTGATTGCTAGCCAATGTGTCTGTAATACAGTCAATGTTCTTCAGGAAACAAAGTGGTATGGAAGTAGATTTGCACTGGAAAACATTCAAATAATGCTGTATTATGAAGATACAAGACAGCAAAGTGTTGTCAAGGGATACATTTTTGAATAACAAAAAAACAAAATTGCACAATGTTCTTTTTCCCCTGTGATGGAAAATACTATAGTCCTAACTATAAAATTAAAATCAGTCTACAGATAAATCTGAAATATCAAGGATATTGTATAATAAAGCTGGCAGGCAGAGGGGTAAAAGCAATGCACAAATATGTTCACAGTTGAATGCAACAGCCAACAGTGTTATTCAGGGGACTGTTTTAGACTCCATACAGCTGTTTTTCAGAAACATCCTAATATCTAGCAAATCCACTCATTTGACGCACAGAGTGACTAATTGCTGTAAAACAATTAAATGTTCCAATATATTACACATGCACGCAAAGGGCACACCCAGTATGAAGCTTATATTTATTAAAACAGAACAGGGAAGAAATTGCACCAATCACGGCTAACAAGTGTAGGCAGGTATAAGCTGCACAGACAGATAGGAAATCTTCTGCCTGCTGCTAAGAACCAAACCACCCCAGATCAACTCCATCATCCAAGCTGGTGTGACAGGAGCCAAATAGCAACTTCCCATCAAGGGAAACCATAGGTGTGCAGTCTGACAGGTGCCAGACACCCCTACTATTCAGCATTCAATAAGTGGCACATGCCAGGCCCCAAGAGCAGCAAAGCAGTCTCCTAAGCTGGCCAACATTAGAGAGATGATAAGTGAAGTGCCCTCCCTGCATTATGATACTGACCATGTACCACTCCACTTACCTGCCCACATTAAATGCCAAATAAACCAAACAACCAAAATAAATTCAAGCCCAGCATAACCAGGCAGCTCCTCCCTGAAGCCTATTGGCTAATAAAGGCAATGTGAACGAAGTCCCTCACCCCATTCCCCTCGAGGCTTCCTCCTTCATTGGGCTGGAACAAACACATACACAATCTTACTTAAAAATAAATGGCCGCCTCTGACTTCCGAGGAGGAATGATAGCGGACTAGTGATCAGCTGCTGTCACTCATGTCAGCAGAGATAATTATGCAGTGATTAAAGGCAACCAAGGCATAAGATCTTGATTACCAAAACTTCCTTTTGAGATAAGGGGGTCAGGGATTAACCCCTCAGGCCCAGAAGAAGACATTCATCACACCGTGAACAAAGATGTTTTCAGGATTGGGGAAGTGTCTCAGGTGAGGAACATTCATCAAGCCCATGCACTGCATCATAGGTCTTAAATTAGGGCACCAGGTCGATAATACCACCTTCTTTTAACTATTTACAAGACTGGAAGTAAGTACTAATTGGATACGCTATCTGCCAGTCAATTTGCATCCAGAAACTGCTGGAAGATGAAAAAGCATTAATTAACAAGCAAAAAATAGACCAAAAAGCTTACCTTAACTATGGATGACTTTGAAAGTTTATAACTGAAGAGATATGTACCTTTTATCCTGTCTAAAATTTACAGTTTATACCATCTGTAATTCTCTGTTGTTTGTGGGCTGTTTTAGACATGGAAACGAAAGTAAATGTTATCTGTGTCAGAATAGAATACTGATTTAAAGAAACGGGCACATTTTTCTGGAAGCAGAGACTGCCAAGGGGAAAATAATATAACTCAAGATGGCAAAAACAATGCTTAATGCCTCACTGATTGCTGGTATTATGCAAAAATTACTAGATGAACAGTTGATAGAATTAAGAGCTGAGATGTGTGGAATATTAAAGGAGATCAGATCAGGGGGCAAAAACAGACTAAAGAATGCACAGGACCTATGGGAAAGGATGTTGATCCAGAACAGCCTGAACACAAAAAGCTAAATAAATGGACAACCGCAAACATTGGAATGGAGTGGTCATCCACTCAGTTGACTGGAAGACTGGATCAGACAAAGGATGCCATTGTGATGCTGGAAGAGAAACAACTGTAGATGGCAGGACAGAAAAAGGATGCTGTTGTGACTGGGAGAAATGAATGGAATTATGAATAGAAACATTAAGAAACAAATGGAGATAGCAGAGGCAAAGCTGAGAAAGGCCCATGCTGAAGTGAATACAAAAGAAAATGCCCCCAAGATTTTGGAGATTAACTTGGAAAAAGAATGGGGAAAGGGGGGAAGGGACTTTTTCTTTTCTCTTTTATCCAGAATACAGAAATTCATCATAATGGATACAGAATCATGACCAACGAGAACATACCAGTCCCATTTCCTATTGTCCATGATACAGTATGATGAATATCTTTGGACACTGGTATATACATTTTTTTTAAACAAAGTGTTAAAACAACAACAACAACTTTTAAAGTGTCAGCATAACACATGGTTCAGGTGTCTTTAAGATCACACACAATATTACATTGCTTTATATTGCTAAATCTAAACTGAATTATCTTAGCTATATTTAAAATAATGAAACCGTGAATTTGATGCTCTTTTTATTTGCTTTCGGCCAAAAGAGCACTAAGGATTCACCAGAGAGTGTAGTTATATGGGATCATACAGTACCTAAATGTAATTTTGTTAAGTGAAGAACTGAAATTACCATATGCTCACATGACTCTTGAAGTACCAGTTTCAAATGAATCCACATTCATGATATTAAAAAGCAAAAATGTTGAAGCAGTAGCACTCAAAATAAAGTATTTGTAAAGCATATTCAATGTAAAGAAAACTTAAATTATTTTCACTTTCCTTTAGGAAACAGTACCCATTCAAAGATGAAACTTCCTAAATGAAATAATTATGTGTGAAAATTCTACTATGCATTGTTGTAGGCACACATTTGACCTATGCTAAAGGCCCCTTGTGCTCAATAAAAATACTGACTTCCTAAGGAAGAAGTTGATGAAAAGTAATAGTAAATCACTGTATGTAAAATTTACATCTGTTTACCCAGTGCATGATGTCACACAGTTCACTGACCTTGCTTGATTGGGGTTGAGATAAGCAGGGCATTTTTATTGGCAGCAACAGGAATAGGTTCAAAATTTGAGAAAACTAAATATATAAAAAAGACTAAGAGTGAAATCCAGAGAAAATTAGGTGCACTTAAGTGCCACTGAAATCCCTAATCAAAGAGGAGAGACTTTCCTCATCTGTAACTGAAGCCAGTGTCTGGCTTGAAATTAAGCTGAAATCCCACTGATTAGGACTTGGGTACACTTAACTTTCTTTGAATTGTGCCCTACATGCACAACAAAAGTCTTGCCCATCTTGGAAAGCCTCGTATAAGACAGCCTTATCTCTTAAACAGAAATATTAAATTAATGAGATTACAGTTGAAACCCCATTATCCAGATGTTACAAGACATATACCATCTGATTCCAGCAGATGGCTATCAGAATATAGAAATATAGTTGTCAGGGGGAATGGGATAGCCTCTTCCATTTCTGTATCTAACCAAGGGCTTCATTTGTTTCCGTAATCATCATGCCTTAAAGACACATATAAGATAAGGGGGGGGGAGAGACCTCTGGGCAGAAATGCCTTTACATCTTTGAACAGACTGATGTGGCTTTTATACTGGGGTATAATTCACAGCCTCCTTGCATGAAATGCAAAGGGGACAGTTTCAGCCCCTCCTTTGTTCCCTAAATTCCTGCAAAAAGTTTGATAGTTTCAAAGTTCAGACGAGCTGTATAGGCAGTGCAAAGTACGCTTATCAGGCATTATCATGAACCATAGGAGAGAATTCTCTAAGTATGTCTCGATATCAGATGATATATTGATTGATTGATATATGGGAGCTCCAGTACATTGTTATAAGAAAGTCGCCAGCATAACAAGGCTTACCCTCTCAGGCTATGTTCCAAAAAAGCTTCCCATGGAATGAATGAAGCCTGATTCCTGATACACAGAAGGAACCTGCTGCTACTGAGTACATGGTTTGGGATTGCTGCCTTGAAACAAAAGAGTGGCCCAACTGCTGTGCATTTCCCCCACAGCCATCTAAAAGCAACATATTTGTACAAACAAAACAAAAATAAGCCCTCTTTTAGACTACTCTTTTTGCTTTGACAGAAAACTTCAGTTTTAAGCCAAGATTCCAGATTGTTTTTGTGGAAACACTTCCACTTGTCTGAAAGTGTATATATAATGGATATGTGGTAGCGGTAATGTGATGCTGAAGTAATCTCATGAGAAATGGATGACTCTCAGGGGACTCTATACAGTGGTAGGTAGTAGAGACCAGTAAGGGTGAATTGGTATTCTAACAATATGGAGAAAGCCTTCGATTTGTACCATCACAAAAATACCAGATCTCATTTATAATTCAGCAGTAATGTGTGTGTGTATTTTTTTTTTTCCTTTTACAAAGTGTTTTGCTTTTGTAGGAAATGGAAGTGACAGCTTTGAAGGTTCTTTCTGGCTTCATATCTATAGGATCTGAAGTTGCCGTCATAATTTTGAAGTACCCTCATGCCCATAAAATCTGATAGGAACTGTAAGATTCTTTTATCTGATAAATGGACACATGTGGATCATGCCATCCAATTGGGGCTGAATTTGGAGAGGCAGATAATTATGACTGTGCAGTGGTACCTCTGGTTATGAACTTAATTTGTTCCGGAGGTCCGTTCTTAACCTTAGGTACCACTTCAGCTAACGGGGCCTCCTGCTGCCACCACGCCACTGCCGAACAATTTTTGTTCTCATCCTGGGGCAAAGTTCTTAACCTGAGGTACTACTTCTGGGTTAGTGAAGTCTGTAACCCGAAGTGTTTGTAACCTGAAGTACCACTGCAGTTTGAACAACAGCGGAGAAAGTAAGCTTAGAATAACAAGGCAGACAAACATGGATGGGAAAACGCAGGAGCCCATTCACAGGGCTGGTATTCAGGGATACTGAACATGCTATGGGAGAACAGGATCACCCCCACTGTCCCTTCTCCTGGTTTCATATCCTAGTTTTAAGTGAGACCTTTCAAGGTTTTTGGTTCACTGCAGCTGGGTGGCACAAGGGGAGAAAAAAAGGGAGTGGTGAGGAAGGAGTATGCAGTCCTAGTGCTTTTCTTGGCGTGGTAAAACACCATTTATCAGACAATTGTGTACCTGTTGTTGTTTTTTCATCCTTGCAGCTACATGGAAGAATGGTCATTGAGTTGCACATCCAAAGGAAAATATACTATTATTTAACGAAAATTATATACCAATTAATCAAAAGATAAAGTGGTGAAAAACATTCTCATTCTCATAAAAAACATGACACAAATATAAAAGTGTTTAACTATGATGTAACTGTTTCAGTCCTGTGCAACAGTGCTCGTCCAAAATATTAAACTGAGGTTTTTCATTGGTTCAGGAAGTAAGGCGGGGATAAAATGGCACATAAAGATTAGAATAGTTATCAAGAACTTGGCAATTCTGAAATTTCATCAGTGGGGTGGGATTGAATACTCTTTTTGACAAGGCTGCTAAGTTTCCTTATTTTCCCATAAAAGAGATTCGTTGGTGCTGCTTCACACAACTGCACAGCAGCCTGGCAGTGTTCCTTCTCAATTCTGATCAGAATGTCTCAATGTGAGCAACACAACATCATGACACAAAGTCTTTATGGTGGAGGAAGAAAGAAGCCATGCTCAAAATGTATTTGAATACATGAAGGACCTCTTAAAAGTAGCTGAATTCCCGCCCCCATTTTGTGGGGGGTGAATGGCCCCATCAGACTGAGGGGGTTGGTAATCTTTGGTCCTACAGTAGTTTAGAAGTTCCATTCTATAGCCAAACAACCAACAAAGGAAATGTTAACTTTGAGCTATGGAAGCAATGAGAATTTAGGTGTTTCCTAAACCTGAACAAAAGATCAGTTTTAGAATTTCTCTATAACTGGGGTAGGGTTGGCAAGGGAGGGAGGACTAACTGTATGAAATCCTTTCCTTATAAAAAAAGATGCACATTTTTAATTTATATTCATCCAAGGTTGGGATGTGATAAATGCAGGGCCTTTCACAAAGTGAATATTATAATGAGGCCGTAACATTTTACTAACATGAATTCATAAGGTGACCCTGGAGATTAACAATAAAACACAACTCTGTAACAGATAGAAAAGACCGCATTTCTGTGTTTTCTCCCCAAATAAGGCTCAGCTTGTTCAATCCTTATAGGGGAGGATTTGCCTGTAATGTCTCCATTGCACCTATTAAAAATAAAATACAATTACAATTCAGCTTTGAGCACCAGTAATTCTTGCATGCTCACCGGCCTCTTTGAGGCGAATCAGAGTTTGTATACATTCCCTTCCAGCCAGAATCTCCCCTTCTCTCCCCACTCCCTATCTATAAAAAGGTGAGCAGATTAAACAAATTATGAACTATGCAGGGCTTGAATACTTTATAAAATGGTAGAACCAGCTTTTAGAAACCTTTTAATGTTCCATTTCCCAGAGGTGAAATGGCAGGCTCCATTCTCCTCTCTTTCAGTTGCCCTTGCCACTTCAAAATGTGTCTGGAAACAGCTCTGCAGATGGCCTCGTATGTTTTACAGGAAATATTACTTAAACATTGGAAAGGATCAAATTTCTCCTTTTAGGAATTACAAATCTGGATTTCATTTTCTCCTCCAAACCATGGGAAAAATGTTACTGTTTCATATGTCACAAAGGAAGTATTTTTTAAAAAGAAGGGGGAAAATGAACACTTGTGTTACAAAATACACCAGAGGACTTTGGAAATGTTCCTCTGTTTTAATATAAAATAAAAGCAAATCAAAATAATCTTCTGAAACCAATTCCCCTGTCCCCCCCCCCTTCTTTAATGTTAGGAGCTAGAAAAAATATTGTACAGGATCTTAATATTTTGATTGTTATGTCTGCAAGTAGAAAACAGTAATAAAGTTCTATTTCAACTTGATAGCCCATTACTTAACATTTCAAGCATTTCCTCCATTTGGATCTTGATTTTGGTGGGGGGGGGGGTTACAAGACTTGTTTAGGCTGCAGGTGGGGATGGAGGAGCTCCATTATCACAGGGGAGGGGTCTGGTGTTAGTAAAACACACAATTAAAATAGTAGCAAGTGGTGTCAGGGTTTACTGGTAATGACATTAATTGCCAGTTCATAAGCCACAATTTCCTCACTGCAAAGTTCCTGAAATCAAAATAGCCAAGTATACATATTTCCCATTTAAATCCACATTTTTGTGTGGTCCCCCCCCCGCCCGCCTCTGAGTAGACACCTCACTAAGAAGGAGTGAAATTACAAACAGCACCTTTTAGGAAATTAAAAAGGGCCATTTTCTCTAATATTTCACTTCAGAATATGACTGTTTTAAACCAATGGAAGCAATGGTTTCCAATGATTTTGAACTTTGTCCCTTGCTCCAGACATCTTAGGTACCACTGAGTATTCGCTGCTCAAATCCAGTGCTCACTACCAGAAACCCCCACCCCCAAGTCATTGCACTTTAGCTTATATAGATTAATTGCTCTGTTGTGTAAGACAACCATGCGGAAAGTGACCATGCACAACAGAGCTTCCTCCTCTCACCTGAAGCCTCTCACACATCTTCAAAAGCTGCTCCAAAGTGTTGGGGGGGGCTCTGTAGCAGATTTAGGGGGCAGGTGAGGAAAGGACGGGCAGATCCAAAAAAGCTCAAGAACTTTGGCTCCTCACCCCCCCCCCCGACAAAAATCCTGGCTATGCCCATATTGCTGGGTGAGCAAAATTCCACTCACATGGTGTCTGATACAACTCATGGACTCACAATGTAATAAATGTACACTTTGAAGCAAATCAAAGGTAAGGAAGCCAAGGAAAAGTGGTAAGGTGGTCACTTCTTGGGCAAAAGTTTCTTCGTGCCTCAGTTTTCCAAGAGCTGGGAATCAAATTATATCTAGTGTGATATAAGAAATCCATTCTAATTCCTAGAATCTCTATATTATTATTTTAAACCAATTGTGAATGTATGTGCTTGCCTTCAATTCAATGTCCCAGTACCATCCACATACAATCCCCTCCCTTAATAGACTCAGATTTGTTCTAGAGTTCCCACTGAATTTCTCCTGTGGCAAAATTCAAGGCATACTTGGAATGCTTGGAGGATCCTATTCAAGCATAAGAATTTCAATAGGATTAGGAATATTTCTTAAGGGAAGTGGCTCACACATTTTTAGTTGCCCCCAAATTCACTTTATGTTTCCTAACTGTACCTGTTTGCCAAGATTCACAGACATAGATGGTCTGGGCCTGGCGATCTAAAGGACTTTAGGAAGGGATTCTGATGAAACCTGACCTTGCTTTAAGGGCTTCCTGGTAGTATTGAATCCTCCTAAAATGAAGACAAGGGATGCGGGTGGTGCTGTGGTCTAAACCACAGAGCCTAGGGCTTGCCGATCAGAAGGTTGGCGGTTCGAATCCCCACAACGAGTGAGCTCCCATTGATCGGTCCCTGCTCCTGCCAACCTAGCAGTTCGAAAACACGTCAAAGTGCAACTAGATAAATAGGTACTGCTCCGGTGGGAAGGTAAATGGTGTTTCTGTGCACTGCTCTGGTTTCGTCAGAAGCAGCTTAGTCATGCTGGCCGCATGACCCGGAAACTGTACGCCAGCTCCCTCGGCCAGTAAAGCAGATGAGCGCTGCAACCCCAGAGTTGTCCGTGACTGGACCTAACAGTCAGGGGTCCCTTTACCTTTAAAATGAAGACTATCCTTCGTAATCACTCAGAATTCTGAACACTGAGGAAAGGCCATGTCTTGCACTCACTGGGAGGGAGTAATGACAGAATTATAAGTCACTGGAGATGATTGTTTGGCCGTTCACTTCATGAACCTTAAGCCCCCCTGCATTTCATTTTGCACCTGGTACCACGGAAGCAGGTTAGTGCACCAGAAAGGTAATGGGGTGCAAAATTGTGGCTACAGTTAAAATGTGTATCTGATAACATGCAGCAAGAGAACAAAGTCCTATCTTTCCATTTCCCACTAAACTAGATCAATTGCCTCAGACTATGGACCTCTGGAAAGGTGCCCACAACAATTTAGCAATCTCCCCCTCCCTCCCCACCTATTGCTTTGCAGTATGGTGGTATGTTTCTCTCTCTCTTCCTCCCCGCTCCCCCAAGAATGTATTATTAAGGTTGCCAATAAAATTCGGGAACTGGTTATTTGTGCGAAACACAAATCTGCCAAATAATTTGGCACTACTTCCTTTCCTTGGCAGCCTCCCCCGAAGAGACACCCATCCTTGAAAATGGGGTTGTTGAGGGCAGCGTCTGAGTACACTGGAATTTGGCAGACTGGTCAGAACCTGAAGCTTTTACAGTGGCGACACGGACTATATCTGGTGCCATGCAGTATATCTGGCTGATTCTTGGACACATCAGATTGCCATTTTTCTTTCCCATGTGAAGAAATAAAGGATTCAATGTCAGTGAAACAAGGATGGTCTTTCACCTTTAACTTTGAATTTTCTTGCCTTTGTACCTGTCATAACCTTAACATAGGGGTTTTTTTGTACTTAGTTGTAAATCTAATGACTGCTGATGAAGCAAGAATAAAAATTATAGTGCAATCAAGAGGTATGTGAAAGAAAATGGATTTTACAAGTGCATACTTTTAAGCAAAGGAGCCAGTCTGAAACATAAATAAAAGGAGCCCAGGGGACTACACCTCTGACATTAAACAATCTTGTCATGAGGACCCATTACAGCAGAAATTTAGGAGCAGTTAAAAGAGAATTTCTATAGCACGGTAGTGCTCTTTGAACATCTCCCCATTCATTTCAATGGAACTCACAAGGGGAAATGCCCTCCAGAACAGTGGCAATTAACTGCAAAGGAGCTAATTCTTGAAGGAGTCTTGCAACAGTTTAAACTGAAGGTGGAAAGGGGTGCACTTGGGGCAGCAATGTCCAAAGTAAGAGCAAATGAAAATTTGATTCTGTGTACAAAAATGAAAGCAAAGGCAGTTTGGCAGGAATTATAATAGATATTATTTTTGTGCTTATGTAGAAATGGCCCATGAATCCCCAGTATTTCTCTACTGTGGTCTCTGAAATAAAGGGCCTCCTTTTCTTTGCACATGCACTTGTGAGAAGCAGCTTTTTGCCCGCCTCTGGTGAATTTGAAGATGAGCTGAATTTTGGAATTCAAGTGGTATGATGTCATTAGATCTTTCAAAGGTGATGATTTCATTGGTTTGGTCTAGGCTGTTGACTTTAGCCTTAATAATTGGAGGCACAAAGGGGGGGGGGGAGTTCTCACAGT